>NW_027516869.1:0-52019 GCF_048772815.1 Callospermophilus lateralis
CGAATATAAGATAGTTGTAATTTTGTGGATTGGTTTCTGTGTCCTCTATTCTATAACCATTGGTCCACCCGCCTGTTTTTGGTACCAGTACCATGCTGTTTTTGTTACTATTGCTTTGTAGTACAGTTTGAAAATCTGGTATCGCTACACCTCCTGATTCACACTTCCTGCTTAGAATTGCTTTGCTATTCTGGGTCTTTTATTTTTCCATATGAATTTCATGATTGCTTTATCTATTTCTACAAGAAATGCCGTTGGGATTTGATTGGCATTGCATTGAACCTATAGAGAACTTTTGGTAATATTGCCATTTTGATGATGTTAGTTCGGCCTATCCATGAACAGGGTATATTTTTCCATCTTAATTAGAGCAGAAATCAATGAAATTGAAACAAAAGAAACAATCGAAAAAATTGACAAAATTAAAAGTTGGTTCTTTGAAAAATAAATAAGATTGATAGACCACTAGCCACGCTAACAAAGAGAAGAAGAGAGAGAACCCAAATTACTAGCTTACGGGATGAAAAAGGCAACATCACAACAGACAATTCAGAAATACAGACGATAATTAGAAATTATTTTGAGACCCTATACTCTAATAAAATAGAAGATAGTGAAGGCATAGATAAATTCCTTGAGACATATGAACTACCCAGATGGAATCAGGAAGATATAAACAACCTAAACAGATCAATATCAAGGGAGGAAATAGAAGAAGCCATCAAAAGACTACCAACCAAGAAAAGCCCAGGACCGGATGGATATACAGCAGAGTTTTACAAAACATTTAAAGAGGAACTAATACCAATACTCCATAATCTATTTCAGGAGATAGAAAAAGAGGGAGATCTCCCAAATTCATTCTATGAGGCCAGTATCACCCTGATTCCCAAACCAGAGAAGGACACCTCGAAGAAATAAAACTACAGACCAATATCCCTAATGAATTTAGATGCAAAAATCCTCAATAAAATTCTGGCAAATCGTACACAAAAACATATAAAAAAGATTGTGCACCATGATCAAGTAGGATTCATCCCTGGGATGCAAGGCTGGTTCAATATACGGAAATCAATAAACGATATTCACCACATCAATAGACTTAAAGATAAGAACCATATGATCATCTCGGTGGATGCAGAAAAAGCATTCGACAAAGTACAGCATTCCTTTATGTTCAAAACATTAGAAAAACTAGGGATAACAGGAACTTACCTCAAAATTATAAAAGCTATATATGCTAAGCCTCAGGCTAGCATCATTCTAAATGGAAAAAAAACTGAAGGCATTCCCTGTAAAATCTGGAACAAGAAAGGGATGCCCTCTCTCACCACTTCTATTCAATATAGTTCTCGAAACACTGGCCAGAGCAATTAGACAGACGAAAGAAATTAAAGGCATAAAAATAGGAAAAGAAGAACTTAAATTATCACTATTTGCGGATGATATGATCCTATACCTAGAAGACACAAAAGGGTCTACAAAGAAACTACTAGAGGTAATAAATGAATTCAGCAAAGTGGCTGGATATAAAATCAACAGGCATAAATCAAAGGCATTCCTGTATATCAGCGACAAATCTAATGAACTGGAAATGAGGACATCTACCCCATTCACAATATCCTAAAAAAAATAAAATACTTGGGAATCAACCTAACAAAAGAGGTGAAAGATTTATACAATGAAAACTACAGAACCCTAAAGAGAGAAATAGAAGAAGATCTCAGAAGATGGAAAAATATACCCTGATGATTCTTGTGGTAATGATCAGTTCACTAAGTCCACTTAGCTGCCCAATATTCACTCTTCTAGGATGAAGCGTTCGTTACCAGTAACAGTTTGAGTTTTTACGTTTCACTCTGTTTTCTCCCATATAGATAGATGTGTTTGGAACTCTGAATAAAACACGGTTTGTGCTAGCTCCTTGAAACTTGACAAAATAAAGTAGTTCTAAGTTCTATCTCTATGGTGTGTTTCCTCTTGAAGTACCCCAACAGAGACTGCCGAAAGACACTTTCATTTCAAAGGTGTGCCAAGCTTCCAAAAAACTGCTGGATTTCTGAAATCTCGGCGAATATTTTTTCACCCAATCTAGATGATTCTCTGTAGTAATGATCAGTTCACTAAGTCCACTTAGCTGCCCAATTTTCACTCTTCTTGCTTGAAGCGTTTGTTTCCAGTAACACTTCGAATTTTTAGGTTTCACTCTATTTCCTCCTATATAGATAGATGTGTTTGGAAGTCTAAATCAAACACGGTTTGTGCTAGCTCCCTGAAACTTGACAAAATAAAGTAGTTCTAAGTTCTGTCTTTGTGGTTTGTTTCCTCTTGAATTACCCCAAGCAGAGGCTGCATAAAGACACTTTCATTTCAGAGGTTTGCCAAGCTTCCAAAAAAGTACTGGTTTTCTGAAATCTCGGCAAATTTTTTTTCACCCAATCTTCATGATTCTCTCTGGTAACGATGAATTCAATAAGTCCACTTAGCTGCCCAATTTTCATTCTTCTTGCTTGAAGCATTCGTTTCCAGTGACACTTTGAATTTTTAGGTTTCACTCTGTTTTCTCCTATATAGATAGATGTGTTTGGAACTCTAAATCAAACACGGTTTGTGCTAGCTTTTTGAAACTTCACAAAATAAAGTAGTTCTAAGTTCTGTCTCTATGGTTTGTTTCCTCTTGAAGTAAACACAAGCAGAGACTGCGTAAGACACTTTCATTGGAAAAGTGTGCCAAGCTTCCAAAAAACTACTTGTTTTCTGAATACTCAGCAAATATTTTTTCATCCGATCCTGATGATTCTTGTGGTAATGGTCAGTTCACTAAGTCCACTTAGCTGCCCAATATTCACTCTTCTAGGATGAAGCGTTCGTTACCAGGAACAGTTTGAGTTTTTACGTTTCACTCTGTTTTCTCCCATATAGATAGATGTGTTTGGAACTCTGAATCAAACACGGTTTGTGCTAGCTCCTTGAAACTTGACAAAATAAAGTAGTTCTAAGTTCTATCTCTATGGTTTGTTTCCTCTCGAAGTACCCCAACAGAGACTGCCGAAAGACACTTTCATTTCAAAGGTGTGCCAAGCTTCCAAAAAACTACTGGATTTCTGGAATCTCGGCAAATATTTTTTCACCCAATCTAGATTATTCTCTGTGGAAATGATCAGTTCACTAAGTCCACGTAGCTGTCCAATTTTCATTCTTCTTGCTTGAAGCGTTCCTTTCCAGTGACACTTTGAATTTTAGGTTTCACTGTTTCCTCCTATATAGATAGATGTGTTTGGAACTCTAAATCAAACACGGTTTGTGCTAGCTTTTTGAAACTTCACAAAATAAAGTAGTTCTGTGTTCTGTCTCTATGGTTTGTTTAATCTTGAAATAGCCACAAGCAGAGACTGCGTAAGACACTTCCATTGGAAAGGTGTGCCAAGCTTCCAAAAAACTACTGTTTTTCTGAATGGTCGGCAAATATTTTTTCATCCGATCCTGATGATTCTTGTGGTAATGATCAGTTCACTAAGTACACTTAGCTGCCCAATATTCACTCTTCTAGGATGAAGCATTCTTTAGCAGTAACAGTTTGAGTTTTACGTTTCACTCTGTCTATTCCCATATAGATAGATGTGTTTGGAACTCTGAATAAAACACGGTTTGTGCTAGCTCCTTGAAACTTGACAAAATAAAGTACTTCTACGTTCTATCTCTATGGTTTGTTTCCTCTTGAAGTACCCCAACAGAGACCGCCGAAAGACACTTTCATTTCAAAGGTGTGCCAAGCTTCCAAAAAACTACTGGATTTCTGGAATCTCGGCAAATATTTTTTCACCCAATCTAGATGATTCTCTGTGGTAATGATCAGTTCACTAAGTCCACTTAGCTGCCCAATTTTCACTCTTCTTGCTTCATGCGTTCGTTTCCAGTAACACTTCGAATTTTTAGGTTTCACTCTCTTTCCTCCTATATAGATAGATGTGGTTGGAAGTCTAAATAAAACACGGTTTGTGCTAGCACCTTGAAACTTGACAAAATAAAGTAGTTCTAAGTTCTGTCTTTGTGGTTCCTTTCCTCTTAAATTACCCCAAGCAGAGACTGCCGAAAGACACTTTCATTTCAAAGGTGTGCCAAGCTTCCAAAAAAGTACTGGTTTTCTGAAATCTCGGCAAATTTTTTTTAACCCAATCTTCATGATTCTCTGTAGTAATGATCAATTCAATAATTCCACTTAGCTACCCATTTTCATTCTTCTTACTTGAAGCGTTCGTTTTCAGTAACACTTCGAATTTTTAGGTTTCACTCTATTTCCTCCTATATAGATAGATGTGTTTGGAAGTCTAAATCAAACACGGTTTGTGCTAGCTCCTTGAAACTTGACAAAATTAAGTAGTTCTAAGTTCTGTCTTTGTGGTTTGTTTCCTCTTGAATTACCCCAAGCAGAGACTGCCGAAAGACACTTTCATTTCAAACGTGTACCAAGCTTCCAAAAAAGTAGGGTTTTCTGAAATCTCGGCAAATTTTTTTTCACCCATTCTTCATGATTCTCTGTGGTAATGATCAATTCAATAACTCCACTTAGCTGCCCATTTTTCATTCTTATTGCTTGATGCGTTCGTTTCCAGTGAGACTTTGAATTTTTAGGTTTCACTCTGTTTTCTCCTATATAGATCGATGTGTTTGGAACTCTAAATCAAACAAGGTTTTGTGCTAGCTTTTTGAAACTTCACAATATAAAGTAGTTCTAAGTTCTGTCTCTATGGTTTGTTTCCTCTTGAAGTAGCAACAAGCAGAGACTGCGTAAGACACTTTCATTGGAAAGGTGTGCCAAGCTTCAAAAAACTACTGGTTTTCTGAATAGTTGGCAAATATTTTTTCATCCGATCCTGATGATTCTCTGTGGTAGTGATCAGTTCACTAAGTCCACTTAGCTGCCAAATTTTCACTCTTCTTGCTTGAAGCGTTCGTTTCCAGTAACACTTCGAATTTTTAGGTTTCACTCTATTTCCTCCTATATAGATAGATGTGTTTGGAAGTCTAAATCAAACACGGTTTGTGCTAGCTCCTTGAAACTTGACAAAATTAAGTAGTTCTAAGTTCTGTCTTTGTGGTTTGTTTCCTCTTGAATTACCCCAAGCAGAGACTGCCGAAAGACACTTTCATTTCAAACGTGTGCCATGCTTCCAAAAAAGTACTGTTTTCTGAAATCTCGGCAAATTTTTTTTCACCCATTCTTCATGATTCTCTGTGGTAATGATCAATTCAATAACTCCACTTAGCTGCCCAATTTTCATTCTTATTGCTTGATGCGTTCGTTTCCAGTGAGGCTTTGAATTTTTAGGTTTCACTCTGTTTTCTCCTATATAGATAGATGTGTTTGGAACTCTAAATCAAACACGGTTTGTGCTAGCTTTTTGAAACTTCACAATATAAAGTAGTTCAAAGTTCTGTCTCTATGGTTTGTTTTCTTTTGAAGTAGCAACAAGCAGAGACTGCGTAAGACACTTTCATTGAAAAGGTGTGCCAAGCTTCAAAAAACTACTGGTTTTCTGAATAGTTGGCAAATATTTTTTCATCCAATCCTGATGATTCTTGTGGTAATGATCAGTTCACTATGTCCACTTTGCTGCCCAATATTCACTCTTCTAGGATGAAGCGTTCGTTACCAGTAACAGTTTGAGTTTTTACGTTTCACTCTGTTTTCTCCCATATAGATAGATGTGTTTGGAACTCTGAATCAAACACGGTTTGTGCTAGCTCCTTGAAACTTGACAAAATAAAGTAGTTCTAAGTTCTATCTTTATGGTTTGTTTTCTCTTGAAGTACCCCGACAGAGACTGCCGAAAGACACTTTCATTTCAAAGGTGTGCCAAGCTTCCAAAAAACTGCTGGATTTCTGAAATCTCGGCAAATATTTTTTCACCCAATCTAGATGATTCTCTGTGGTAATGATCAGTTCACTAAGTCCACTTAGCTGCCCAAGTTTCACTCTTCTGGCTTGAAGCATTCGTTTCCAGTGACACTTTGAATGTTTAGGTTTCACTCTGTTTTCTCCTATATAGATAGATGTGTTTGGAACTCTAAATCAAACACCATTTGTGCTAGCTTTTTGAAACTTCGCAAAATAAAGAAGTTCTAACTTCTGTCTCTATGGTTTGTTTCTCTTGAAGTAGCCACAAGCAGAGACTGCGTAAGACACTTTCATTGGAAAGGTGTGCCAAGCTTCCAAAAAACTACTGGTTTTCTGAATAGTCGGAAAATATTTTTTCATCCTATCCTGATGATTCTTGTGGTAATGATAAGTTCACTAAGTCCACTTAGCTGCCCAATATTCACTTTTCTAGGATGAAGCGTTCGTTACCAGTAACAGTTTGAGATTTTACGTTTCACTCTGTTTTCTCCAATATAGATAGATGTGTTTAAAACTCTGAATCAAACACGGTTTGTGCTAGCTTTTTGAAACTTGACAAAATAAAGTAGTTCTAAGTTCTAATTCTATGGTTTGTTTCCTCTTGAAGTATCCCAACAGAGACAGCCGAAGACACTTTCATTTCAAAGCTGTGCCAAGCTTCCAAAAAACTACTGGATTTCTGAAATCTCGGCAAATCATTTTTCACCCAATCTTCATGATTCTCTGTGGTAATGATCAGTTCACTAAGTCCACTTAGCTGCCCAATTTTCACTCTTCTTGCTTGAAGTGTTCGTTTCCAGTAACACTTCGAATTTTTAGGTTTCACTCTATTTCCTCCTATATAGATAGATGTGGTTGGAAGTCTAAATCAAACATGGTTTGTGCTAGCTCCTTGAAACTTGACAAAATAAAGTAGTTCCAAGTTCTGTCTTTGTGGTTTCTTTCCTCTTGAATTACCCCAAGCAGAGACTGCCGAAAGACACTTTCATTTCAAAGGTGTGCCAAGATTCCAAAAAAGTACAGGTTTTCTGAAATCTCGGCAAATTTTTTTAAACAAATCTTCATGATTCTCTGTGGTAATGATCAATTCAATAAGTCCACTTAGCTGCCCAATTTTCATTCTTCTTGCTTGAACTGTTCGTTTCCAGTGACACTTTGAATTTTTAGGTTTCACTCTGTTTTCTCCTATATAGATAGATGTGTTTGGAACTCGAAATCAAACACGGTTTGTGCTAGCTTTTTGAAACCTCACAAAATAAACTAGTTCTAAGTTTTTTCTCTATTTTTTCTTTCCTCTTGAAGTAGCCACAAACAGAGACTGGGTAAGACACTTTCATTGGAAGGTGTGCCGAGCTTCCAAAAAACTACTTGTTTTCTGAATACTCGGCAAATATTTTTTCATCCCATCCTGATGATTCTTGTGGTAATGATCAGTTCACTAAGTCCACTTAGCTGCCCAATATTCACTCTTCTAGGATGAAGCGTTCATTACCAGTAACAGTTTGAGTTTTTACGTTTCACTCTGTTTTCTCAGATATAGATAGATGTGTTTGGAACTCTGAATCAAACACGGTTTGTGCTAGCTCCTTGAAACTTGACAAAATAAAGTAGTTCTAAGTTCTGTGTTTGTGGTTTGTTTCCTCTTGAATTTCCCCAAGCAGAGACTGCCGAAAGACATTTTCATTTCAAAGGTGTGCCAAGCTTCCAAAAAAGTACTGGTTTTCTGAAATCTCGGCAAATTTTTTTTCACCCACTCTTCATGATTCTCTGTGGTAATGATCAATTCAATAAGTCCACTTAGCTGCCCAATTTTCATTCTTCTTGCTTGAAGCCTTCGTTTCCAGTGACACTTTGAATTTTTAGGTTTCACTCTGTTTTCTCCTATATAGATAGATGTGTTTGGAACTCTAAATCAAACACGGTTTGTGCTAGCTTTTTGAAACTTCACAAAATAAAGTATTTCTAAGTTCTGTCTCTATGGTTTGTTTCCTCTTGAAGTAGCTACAAGCAGAGACTGGGTAAGACACTTTCATTGGAAAGGTGTGCCAAGCTTCCAAAAAACGACTGGTTTTCTGAATAGTCGGCAAATATTTTTTCATCTGATCCTGATGATTCTTGTGGTAATGATGAGTTCACTAAGTCCACTTAGCTGCCCAATATTCACTCTTCTAGGATGAAGCGTTCGTTACCAGTAACAGTTTGAGTTTTTACGTTTCACTCTGTTTTCTCCCATATAGACAGATGTGTTTGGAACTCTGAATCAAACACGGTTTGTGCTAACTCCTTGAAACTTGACAAAATAAAGTAGTTCTATGTTCCACCTCTATGGTTTGTTTCCTCTTGAAGTACCCCAACTGAGACTGCCAAAAGACACTTTCATTTCAAAGGTGTGCCAAGCTTCCAAAAAACTGCAGGATTTCTGAAATTTCGGTAAATATTTTTTCAGCCAATCTAGATGATTCTCTGTAGTAATGATCAGTTCACTAAGTCCACTTAGCTGCCCAATTTTCACTCTTCTTGCTTGAAGCGTTCGTTTCCAGGTACACTTCGAATTTTTAGGTTTCACTCTATTTCCTCCTATATAGATAGATGTGGTTGGAAGTCTAAATCAAACACGGTTTGTGCTAGCTCCTTGAAACTTGACAAAATAAAGTAGTTCTAAGTTCTGTCTTTGTGGTTTGTTTCCTCTTGAAGTAGCCACAAGCAGAGACTGCGTAAGACACTTTCATTGGAAAGGTGTGCCGAGCTTCCAAAAAACTACTGGTTTTCTGAATAGTCGGCAAATATTTTTTCATCAGATCCTGATTATTCTTGTGGTAATGATGAGTTCACTAAGTCCATTTAGCTGCCCAATATTCACTCTTCTAAGATGAAGCGTTCGTTACCAGTAACAGTTTGAGATTTTACGTTTCACTCTGTTTTCTCCCATATAGATAGATGTGTTTGGACTCTGAATCAAACACGGTTTGTGCTAGCTCCTTGAAACTTGACACAATAAAGTAGTTCTAAGTTCTAACTCTATGGTTTGTTTCCTCTTGAAGTACCCCAACAGAGACTGCCGAAAGACACTTTCATTTCAAAGGTGTGCCAAGCTTCCAAAAAACTACTGGATTTCTGGAATATCGGCAAATATTTTTTCACCCAATCTAGATGATTCTCTCTGGTAATGATCAGTTCACTAAGTCCACTTAGCTGCCCAATTTTAACTCTTCTTGCTTGAAGCGTTCGTTTCAAGTAACACTTCAAATTTTTAGGTTTCACTCTATTTCCTCCTATATAGATAGATGTGTTTGGAAGTCTAAATCAAACACGGTTTGTGCTAGCTCCTTGAAACTTGACAAAATAAAGTCGTTCTAAGTTCTGTCTTTGTGGTTTGATTCTCTTGAATTACCCCAAGCAGAGACTGCCGAAAGACACTTTCATTTCAAAGGTGTGCCAAGCTTCCAAAAAAGTACTGGTTCTGAAATCTCGGCAAATTTTTTTTCACCCAATCTTCATGATTCTCTGTGGTAAGGATCAATTCAATAAGTCCACTTAGCTGCCCAATTTTCATTCTTCTTGCTTGAACTGTTCGTTTCCAGTGACACTTTGAATTTTTAGGTTTCACTCTGTTTTCTCCTATATAGACAGATGTGTTTGGAACTCTGAATCAAACACGGTTTGTGCTAGCTCCTTGAAACTTGACAAAATAAAGTAGTTATAAGTTCTATCTCTATGGTTTGTTTCCTCTTGAAGTACCCCAACAGAGACTGCCAAAAGACACTTTCATTTCAAAGGTGTGCCAAGCTTCCAAAAAACAGCTGGATATCTGAAGTCTCGGCAAATATTTTTTCACCCAATCTAGATGATTCTCTGTGGTAATGATCAGTTCACTAAGTCCACTTAGCTGCCCAATTTTCACTCTTCTTGCTTGAAGCGTTCGTTCCCAGTAACATTTCGAATTTTTAGGTTTCACTCTATTTCCTCCTATATAGATAGATGTGGTTGGAAGTCTAAATAAAACACGGTTTGTGCTAGCTCCTTGAAACTTGAAAAAATAAAGTAGTTCTAAGTTCTGTCTTTGTGGTTTGTTTCCTCTTGAATTACCCCAAGCAGATGATGCATAAAGACACTTTCATTTCAAAGGTGTGCCAAGCTTCCAAAAAAGTACTGGTTTTCTGAAATCTCGGCAAATTTTTTTTCACCCAATCTTCATGATTCTCTGTGGTAATGATCAATTCAATAAGTCCACTTAGCTGCCCAATTTTCATTTTTCTTGCTTGAAGCGTTCGTTTCCAGTAACACTTCGAATTTTTAGGTTTCACTCTATTTCCTCCTATATAGATAGATGTGTTTGGAAGTCTAAATCAAACACGGTTTGTGCTAGCTCCTTGAAACTTGACAAAATAAAATAGTTCTAAGTTCTGTCTTTGTGGTTTGTTTCCTCTTGAATTACCCCAAGCAGATGATGCATAAAGACACTTTCATTTCAAAGGTTTGCCAGGCTTCCAAAAAAGTACTGGTTTTCTGAAATCTCGGCAAATTTTTTTTCACCCAATCTTCATGATTCTCTGTGGTAATGATCAATTCAATAAGTCCACTTAGCTGCCCAATTTTCATTCTTCTTGCTTGAAGCGTTCGTTTCCAGTGACACTTTGAATTTTTAGGTTTCACTCTGCTTTCCCCTTTATAGATAGATGTGTTTGGAACTCTAAGTCAAACACGGTTTGTGCTAGCTTTTTGAAACTTCACAAAATAAAGTAGTTCTAAGTTCTGTCTCTATGGTTTGTTTCCTCTTGAAGTAGCCACAAGCAGAGACTGCGTAAGACACTTTCATTGGAAAGGTGTGCCAAGCTTCCAAAAAACTACTGGTTTTCTGAATAGTCGTCAATATTTTTTCATCCGATCCTGATGATTCTTGTGGTAATGATCAGTTCACTAAGTCCACTTAGCTGCCCAATATTCACTCTTCTAGGATGAAGCGTTCGTTACCAGTAACAGTTTGAGTTTTTACGTTTCACTCTGTTTTCTCCCATATAGATAGATGTGTTTGGAACTCTGAATCAAACACGGTTTGTGCTAGCTCCTTGAAACTTGACAAAATAAAGTAGTTCTAAGATCTATCTCGATGGTTTGTTTCCTCTTGAAGTACCCCAACAGAGACTGCCGAAAGACACTTTCATTTCAAAGGTGTGCCAAGCTTCCAAAAAACTACTGGATTTCTGGAATCTCCGCAAATATTTTTTCACCTAATCTAGATGATTATCTGTGGTAAAGATCAGTACACTAAGTCCACTTCGCTGCCCAATTTTCACTCTTCTTGCTTGAAGCGTTCGTTTCCAGTAACACTTCGAATTTTCAGGTTTCACTCTATTTCCTCCTATATAGATAGATGTGGTTGGAAGTCTAAATCAAACACGGTTTGTGCTAGCTCCTTGAAACTTGACAAAATAAAGTAGTTCTAAGTTCTGTCTTTGTGGTTTATTTCCTCTTGAATTACCCCAAAAAGAGACTGCCGAAAGACACTTTCATTTCAAAGGTGTGCCAAGCTTCCAAAAAAGTACTGGTTTTCTGAAATCTTGGCAAAATTTTTTTCACCCAATCTTCATGATTCTCTGTGGTAAGGATCAATTCAATACGTCCACTTAGCTGCCCAATTTTGATTCTTCTTGCTTGAAGCGTTCGTTTCCAGTGACAATTTGAATTTTTAGGTTTCACTCTGCTTTCCCCTTTATAGATAGATGTGTTTGGAACTCTAAGTCAAACACGGTTTGTGCTAGCTTTTTGAAACTTCACAAAATAAAGTAGTTCTAAGTTCTGTCTCTATGGTTTGTTTCCTCTTGAAGTAGCCACAAGCAGAGACTGCGTAAGACACTTTCATTGGAAAGGTGTGCCAAGCTTCCAAAAAACTACTGGTTTTCTGAATAGTCGGCAAATATTTTTTCATCCAATCCTGATGATTCTTGTGGTAATGATCAGTTCACTAAGTCCACTTAGCTGCCCAATATTCACTCTTCTAGGATGAAGCGTTCCTTACCAGTAACAGTTTGAGTTTTTGTGTTTCACTCTGTTTTCTCCCATATAGGTAGATGTGTTTGGAACTCTGAATCAAACACGGTTTGTGCTAGCTCCTTGAAACTTGACAAAATAAAGTATTTCTAAGTTCTATCTCTTTATTTTGTTTTTTCTTGAAGTACCCCAAACAGAGACTGCCAAAAGACACTTTCATTTCAAAGGTGTGCCAAGCTTGAAAAATACTACTGGATTTCTGAAATCTCGGCAAATATTTTTTCACCCAATCTAGATGATTCTCTGTGGTAATGATCAGTTCACTAAGTCCACTTAGCTGCCCAATTTTCACTCTTCTTGCTTGAAGCGTTCGTTTCCAGTAACACTTGGAATATTTAGGTTTCACTCAATTTCCTCCTATATAGATAGATGTGTTTGGAAGTCTAAATCAAACATGGTTTGTGCTAGCTCCTTGAATCTTGAAAAAATAAAGTAGTTCTAAAATCTGTCTTTGTTGTTTGTTTCCTCTTGAATTACCCCAAGAAGAGACTGCCGAAAGACACTTTCATTTCAAAGGTGTGTCAAGCTTCCAAAAAAGTACTTGTATTCTGAAATCTCGGCAAATTTTTTTTCACCCAATCTTCATGATTCTATGTGGTAATGATCAATCAATAAGTCCACTTAGCTGCCCAATTTTCATTCTTCTTGCTTCAAGCGTTCGTTTCCAGTGACACTTTGAATTTTTAGGTTTCACTCTGTTTTCTCCTATATAGATAGATGTGTTTGGAACTCTAAATCAAACACGGTTTGTGCTAGCTTTTTGAACTTCACAAAATAAAGTAGTTCTAAGTTCTGTCTCTATGGTTTGTTTCCTCTTGAAGTAGCCACAAGCAGAGACTGCATAAGACACTTTCATTGGAAAGGTGTGCCAATCTTCCAAAAAACTACTGGTTTTCTGAACAGTCAGCAAATATTTACATCCGATCTTGATGATTCTTGTGGAAATGATCAGTTCACTAAGTCCACATAGCTGCCCAATATTCACTCTTCTAGGATGAAGCGTTTGTTACCAGTAACAGTTTGAGTTTTTACGTTTGTCTCTGTTTTCTCCAATATAGATAGATGTGTTTGGAACTCTGAATCAAACACGGTTTGTGCTAGCTCCTTGAAACTTGACAAAATAAAGTAGTTCTAAGTTCTATCTCCATGGTTTGTTTCCTCTTGAAGTACCCCAACAGAGACTGCCGAAAGACACTTACATTTCAACGGTGTGCCAAGCTTCCAAAAAACTGCTGGATTTCTGAAATCTCGGCAAATATTTTTTAAGCCAATCTAGATGACTCTCTGTGGTAATGATCAATTCGATAAGTCCAGTTAGGTGCCCAATTTTCATTCTTCTTGCTTGAAGCGTTCGTTTCCAGTGACACTTTGAATTTTTAGGTTTCACTCTTTTTTCTCCTATATAGATAGATGTGTTTGGAACTCTAAAACAAACACGGTTTATGCTAGCTTTTTGAAACCTCACAAAATAAAGTAGTTGTAAGTTCTGTCTCTATGGTTTGTTTCCTCTTGAAGTAGCCACAAGCAGAGACTGCGTAAGACACTTTCATTGGAAAGGTGTGCCAAGCTTCCAAAAAACTACTGGTTTTCTGAATAGTCGGCAAATATTTTTTCATCTGATCCTGATGATTCTTGTGGTAATGATCAGTTCACTAAGTCCACTTAGCTGCCCAATATTCACTCTTCTAGGATGAAGCGTTCGTTACCAGTAACAGTTTGAGTTTTTACGTTTCACTCTGTTTACTCCCATAAAGATCAATGTGTTTGGAACTCGGAATCAAACACGGTTTGTGCTAGCTCCTTGAAACTTGACAAAATAAAATAGTTCTAAGTTATATCTCTATGGTTTGTTTCCTCTTGAAGTACACCAACAGAGACTGCCGAAAGACACTTTCATTTCAAAGGTGTGCCAAGGTTCCAAAAAACTACTGGATTTCTGGAATCTCGGCAAATATTTTTTCACCCAATCTAGATGATTCTCTGTGGTAATGATCAGTTCACTAAGTCCACGTAGTTGCCCAATTTTCACTCTTCTTGCTTGAAGCGTTCATTTCCAGTGACACTTCGAATTTTTAGGTTTCACTCTATTTCCTCCTATATAAATAGATGTGTTTGGAACTCTGAATCAAACACGGTTTGTGCTAGCTCTTTGAAACATGAGAAAATAAAGTAGTTCTACGTTCTGTCTTTGTGGTTTGTTTTCTCTTGAATTACCCCAAGCAGAGACTGCCAAAGGACACTTTCATTTCAAAGGTGTGCCAAACTTCCAAAAAAGTACTGGTTTTCTGAAATCTCGGCAAATTTTTTTTCACCCAATCTTCATGATTCTCTGTGGTAATGATCAATTCAATAAGTCCACTTAGCTGCCCAATTTTCATTCTTCTTGCTTGAAGCTTTCGTTTCCAGTGACACTTTGAATTTTTAGGTTTCACTCTGTTTTCTCCTATATAGATAGATGTATTTGGAACTCTAAATCAAACACGGTTTGTGCTAGCTTTTTGAAACTTCACAAAATAAAGTAGTTCTAAGTTCTGTCTCTATGGTTTGTTTCCTCTTGAAGTAGCCACAAGCAGAGACTGCGTAAGACAGTTTCATTGGAAAGGTGTGCCAAGCTTCCAAAAAACTACTGGTTTTCTGAACAGTCGGCAAATATTTTTTCATCCGATCCTGATGATTCTTGTGGTAATGATCAGTTCACTAAGTCCACTTAGCTGCCCAATTTTCACTCTTCTTGCTTGCAGCATTCGTTTTCAGTAACACTTCGAATTTTTAGGTTTCACTCTATTTCCTCCTATATAGATAGATGTGGTTGGAATTCTAAATAAAACACGGTTTGTGCTAGCTCCTTGAAAATTGAAAAAATAAAGTAGTTCTAAGTTCTGTCTTTGTGGTTTGTTTCCTCTTGAATTACCCTAAGAAGAGACTGCCAAAAGACACTTTCATTTCAAAGGTATGCCAAGCTTCCAAAAAAGTGCTGGTTTTCTGAAGTCTCGGCAAATTTTTTTTCACCCAATCTTCATGATTCTCTGTGGTAATGATCAATTCAATAAGTCCACTTAGCTGCCCAATTTTCATTCTTCTTGCTTGAAGCGTTCGTTTCCAGTGACAATTTGAATTTTTAGGTTTCACTCTGTTTTCTCCTACATAGATAGATGTGTTTGGAACTGTAAATCAAACACGGTTTGTGCTAGCTTTTTGAAACTTCACAAAATAAAGTAGTTCTACGTTCTGTCTCTATGGTTTGTTTTCTTTGAAGTAGGCACAAGCAGAGACTGCGTAAGACACTTTCATTGGAAAGGTGTGCCAAGCTTCCAAAAATCTACTGGTTTTCTGAATAGTCGGCATATATTTTTTCATCAAATACTGATGATTCTTGTGGTAATGATCAGTTCACTAAGTCCACTTAGCTGCCCAATATTCACTCTTCTAGGATGAAGTGTTCGTTACCAGTAACAGTTTGAGTATTTACTTTTCACTCTGTTTTCTCCCATATAGATAGATGTGTTTGAAACTCTGAATCAAACACGGTTTGTGCTAGCTCCTTGAAACTTGACAAAATAAAGTAGTTCTAAGTTCTATCTCTATGGTTTGTTTCCTCTTGAAGTACCCCAACAGAGACTGACAAAAGACACTTTCATTTGAAAGGTGTGCGAAGCTTCCAAAAAACTACTGGTTTTCTGAATAGTCGGCAAATATTTTTTCATCCGATCCTGATGATCCTTGTGGTAATGATCAGTTCACTAAGTCCACTTAGCTGCCCAATATTCACTCTTCTAGGATGAAGCATTCGTTACCAGTAACAGTTTGAGTTTTTACGTTTCACTCTGTTTTCTCCCATATAGATCGATGTGTTTGGACCTCTTAATCAAACACGGTTTGTGCTAGCTTTTTGAAACTTCACAAAATAAATTAGTTCTAAGTTCTGTCTCTATGGTTTGTTTCCTCTTGAAGTAGCCACAAGCAGAGACTGCGTAAGACAGTTTCATTGGAAAGGTGTGCCAAGCTTCCAAAAAACTACTGGTTTTCTGAACAGTCGGCAAATATTTTTTCATCCGATCCTGATGATTTTTGTGGTAATGATCAGTTCACTAAGTCCACTTAGCTGCCCAATTTTCACTCTTCTTGCTTGCAGCGTTCGTTTTCAGTAACACTTCGAATTTTTAGGTTTCACTCTATTTCCTCTTATAGATAGATGTGGTTGGAATTCTAAATAAAACACGGTTTGTGCTAGCTCCTTGAAACTTGAAAAAATAAAGTAGTTCTAAGTTCTGTCTTTGTGGTTTGTTTCCTCTTGAATTACCCTAAGAAGAGACTGCCAAAAGACACTTTCATTTCAAAGGTGTGCCAAGCTTCCAAAAAACAGCTGGATATCTGAAATCTCGGCAAATATTTTTTCACCCAATCTAGATGATTCTCTGTGGTAATGATCAGTTCACTAAGTCCACTTAGCTGCACAATTTTCACTCTTCTTGCTTGAAGCGTTCGTTCCCAGTAACATTTCGAATTTTTAGGTTTCACTCTATTTCCTCCTATATAGATAGATGTGGTTGGAAGTCTAAATAAAACACGGTTTGTGCTAGCTCCTTGAAACTTGAAAAAATAAAGTAGTTCTAAGTTCTGTCTTTGTGGTTTTTTTCCTCTTGAATTACCCCAAGCAGATGATGCATAAAGACACTTTCATTTCAAAGGTTTGCCAGGCTTCCAAAAAAGTACTGGTTTTCTGAAATCTCGGCAAATATTTTTTCACCCAATCTTCATGATTCTCTGTGGTAATGATCAATTCAATAAGTGCACTTAGCTGCCCGAATTTTCATTCTTCTTGCTTGAAGCGTTCGTTTCCAGTGACACTTTGAATTTTTAGGTTTCACTCTGTTTTCCCCTATATAGATAGATGTGTTTGGAACTCTAAGTCAAACACGGTGTGTTCTAGCTTTTTGAATCTTCTCAAAATAAAGTAGTTCTGAGTTCTGTCTCTATGGTTTGTTTCCTCTTGAAGTAGCCACAAGCAGAGACTGCGTAAGACACTTTCATTGGAAAGGTGTGCCAAGTTTCCAAAAAACTACTGGTATTCTGAATAGTCAGCAAATATTTTTTCATCCGATCCTGATGATTCTTGTGGTAATGATCAGTTCACTAAGTCCACTTAGCTGCCCAATATTCACTCTTCTAGGATGAAGCGTACGTTACCAGTAACAGTTTGAGTTTTTACGTTTCATTCTGTTTTCTCCAATATAGATAGATGTCTTTGGAACTCTGAATCAAACACGGTTTGTGCTACCTCCTTGAAACTTGACAAAATAAAGTAGTTCTAAGTTCTATCTCTATGGTTTGTTTCCTCTTGAAGTTGCCACAAGCAGAGACTGCGTAAGACACTTTCATTGGAAAGGTGTGCCAAGCTTCCAAAAAACTACAGGTTTTCTGAATATTCAGCAAATATTTTTTGATTCGATCCTGATGATTCTTGTGGTAATGATCAGGACACTAAGTCCACTTAGCTGCCCAATATACACTCTTCTAAGATGAAGCGTTCGTTACCAGTAACAGTTTGAGTTTTTACGTTTCACTCTGTTTTCTCCCATATAGATAGATGTGTTTGGAAGTCTGAATCCAACACGGTTTGTGCTAGCTCCTTGAAACTTGACAAAATAAAGTAGTTCTAAGTTCTATCTCTATGGTTTGTTTCCTCTTGAAGTACCCCAACAGAGACTGCCGAAAGACACTTTCCTTTCAAAGGTGTGCCAAGCTTCCAAACAAGAACTGGTTTTCTGAAATCTCGGCAAACATTTTTTCACTCAATCTTCATGATTCTCTGTGGTAATGATCAACTGAATAAGTCCACTTAGCCGCCCAATTTTCATTCTTCGTGCTTGAAGAGTTTGTTTCCAGTGACATTTGAATTTTTAGGTTTCACTCTGTTTTCTCCTATATATATAGATGTGTTTGGAACTCTAAATCAAACACGGTTTGTGCTAGCTTTTTGAATCTTCACAAAATAAATAGTTCTAAGTTCTGTCTCTATGGTTTTTTCCTCTTGAAGTAGCCACAAGCAGAGACTGCGTAAGACACTTTCATTGGAAAGGTGTGCCAAGCTTCCAAAAAACTACTGGTTTTCTGAATAGTTGGCAAATATTTTTTCATCCGATCCTGATGATTCTTGTAGTAATGATCAGTTCACTAAGTCCACTTAGCTGCCCAATATTCACTCTTCTAGGATGAAGCGTTCGTTACCAGTAACAGTTTGAGTTTTTACGTTTCACTCTGTTTTCTCCCATATAGATATATGTGTTTGGAACTCTGAATCAAACACGGTTTGTGCTAGCTCCTTGAAACTTGACAAAATAAAGTAGTTCTAAGTTCTATCTCTATGGTTTGTTTCCTCTTGAAGTACCCCAACAGAGACTGCCGAAAGACACTTTCATTTCAAAGGTGTGCCAAGCTTCCAAAAAAGTACTTGTTTTCTGAAATCTCAGAAAATTTTTTTTCACCCAATCTTCTTGATTCTATGTGGTAATGATCAATTCAATAAGTCCATTTAGCTGCCCAATTTTCATTCTTCTTGCTTGAAGCGTTCCTTTCCAGTGACACTTTGAATTTTTAGGTTTCACTCTGTTTTCTCCTATATAGATAGATGTGTTTGGAACTCTAAGTCAAACACGGTTTGTTCTAGCTTTTTGAATCTTCTCAAAATAAAGTAGTTCTGAGTTCTGTCTCTATGGTTTGTTTCCTCTTGAAGTAGCCACAAGCAGAGACTGCGTAAGACACTTTCATTGGAAAGGTGTGCCAAGCTTCCAAAAAACTACTGGTTTTCTGAATAGTCAGCAAATATTTTTTCATCCAATCCTGATGATTCTTGTGGTAATGATCAGTTCTCTAAGTCCACTTAGCTGCCCAATATTCACTCTTCTAGGATGAAGCGTTCGTTACCAGTAACAGTTTGATTTTTTACATTTCACTCTGTTTTCTCCCATATAGATAGAGGTGTTTGGAACTCTGAATCAAACACGGTTTGTGCTAGCTCCTTGAAACTTGATAAAATAAAGTAGTTCTAAGTTCTGTCTCTATGGTTTGTTTCCTCTTGAAGTACCCCAACAGAGACTGCCGAAAGACACTTTCATTTCAAAGTTGTACCAAGATTCCAAAAAAGAACTAGTTTTCTGAAATCTCGGCAAATTTTTTTTCACCCAATCTTCATGATTCTCTGTGGTAATGATCAATTCACTAAGTCCACTTAGCTGCCCAATTTTCATTCTTCTTGCTTGAAGCGTTCGTTTCCAGTGACACTTTGAATTTTTAGTTTTCACTCTGTTTTCCCCTATATAGATAGAAGTGTTTGGAACTCTAAATCAAACACGGTTTGTGCTAGCTTTTTGAAACTTCACAAAATAAAGTAGTTCTAAGTTCTGTCTCTATGGTTTGTTTCTTCTTGAAGTAGCCACAAGCAGAGACTGCGTAAGACACTTTCCTTGGAAAGGTGTGCCAAGCTTCCAAAAAACTACTGGTTTTCTGAATAGTCAGCAAATATTTTTTTCATCCGATCCTGATGATTCTTGTGGTAATGATCAGTTCACTAAGTCCACTTAGCTGCCCAATATTCACTCTTCTAGGATGAAGCGTATGTTACCAGTAACAGTTTGAGTTTTTACGTTTCACTCTGTTTTCTCCAATATAGATAGATGTCTTCGGAACTCTGAATCAAACACGGTTTGTGCTAGCTCCTTGAAACTTGACAAAATAAAGTAGTCCTAAGTTCTATCTCTATGGTTTGTTTCCTCTTGAAGTAGTCACAAGCAGAGACTGCGTAAGACACTTTCATTGGAAAGGTGTGCCAAGCTTCCAAAAAACTACTGGTTTTCTGAATAGTCGGCAAATATTTTTTCATCCGATCCTGATGATTCTTGTGGTAATGATCAGTTCACTAAGTCCACTTAGCTGCCGAATATTCACTCTTCTAGGATGAAGCGTTCGTTACCAGTAACAGTTTGAGTTTTTACGTTTCACTCTGTTTTCTCTCATATAGATAGATGTGTTTGGAATTCTGAATCAAACACGGTTTGTGCTAGCTCCTTGAAACTTGACAAAATAAAGTAGTTCTAAGTTCTATCTCTATGGTTTTTTTCCTCTTGAAGTACCCCAACAGAGACTGCCGGTAGACACTTTCATTTCAAAGGTGTGCCAAGCTTCCAAAAAACTCCTGGATTTCTGGAATCTTAGCAAATATTTTTTCACCCAATCTAGATGATTCTCTGTGGTAATCATCAGTTCACTAAGTCCACTTAGCTGCTCAATTTTCACTCTTCTTGCTTGAAGCATTCGTTTCCAGTAACACTTCGAATTTTTAGGTTTCACTCTATTTCCTCCTATATAGATAGATGTGTTTGGAAATCTAAATCAAACACGGTTTGTGCTAGCTCCTTGAAACTTGACAAAATAATGTAGTTCTAAGTTCTGTGTTTGTGGTTTGTTTCCTCTTGAATTACCCCAAGCAGAGACTGCCGAAAGACACTTTCATTTCAAAGGTGTGCCAAGCTTCCAAAAAAGTACTGGTTTTCTGAAATCTCGGCTAATTTTTTTTCACCCAATCTTCATGATTCTCTGCGGTAATGATCAATTCAATAAGTCCACTTAGCTGCCCAATTTTCATTCTTCTTGCTTGAAGCGTTCGTTTCCAGTGACACTTTGAATTTTTAGGTTTCACTCTGTTTTCTCCTATATAGATATGTTATGAGCCGTTTCTGCAGATTATGGTCGCCATTGCAAGATGGTGCTGGCTCCACTGTGGTCTGTAACAAACAACTCCTTGTTTGGGGAGTTGGTGCATGGTTTCTCAGCACCCTGTGAGAAAGTTCTACGTGGCAGCTTCGCATTGGGGCTTGGGATGCTTTATTAAGCCTGGGAGGGGCATCCGACGGGGAATTAGAAGAAATATCAAAGCCTGAATAAACTGCTGAAAGAAGATTCCTGAGTTCGTCTTCCTTGCGGGCAAGGGGTCGCGACAAGTGGTGCTGAAAACCCGGGAACCAGAACTTTCAGCAGTCAGGGGTGGTGCACCGGTTAGTCCTAGGTAAGTGGGACCCGCTATCAAAGCGGAGATCAGTCCCAGATATTTGGGACCCGCTATCAAAGCGGAGATTAGTCCCAGGTAATTGGGACTCGCTATCAAAGCGGAGATTAGTCCTAGATAATTGGGACCCGCTATCAAAGCGGAGATTAGTCCCGGGTAATTGGGACCCGCTATCAAAGCGGCAGCTCCTCTGTAAAGCCAGAGAGAGCATTACATCTTATTGCAGCTGCACTGTGTACTTTCGCTCTTACTTTCACTTTTGTTTTTTGTGTGTCTTTTGTTGTGTCATGGGTGCCGTATCTTCAAGTCCGCTTCTCCTGGCCCTAGATAACCTGTTACATTCCAAGGGCCTAAAAGTGAAACGTAGTACTTTACAGAGATTTTTACAGAAGACAGATATTGCTGCACCGTGGTTTCCGTTCTCGGGCAGCTTTACTCTACCTAGCTGGGATAAGTTAGGCACAGATATTGAGTTTGCTTCTGAGCAGCGCATATTAGACGGTGGGGTGATACCCCTTTGGAAGATGATCCGTAGTTGCCTCGCAGATGGCAGATGTCAGGAAGCACTTACTAAAGGACAAGAAGTTTTAGAGCAATTACATGAAGAAAGATCAGAAATGGCAGGCAGTGACGTATTTCAGGAGGATGGCAGTGTGCGGAGCGAGAAACAGGGGAGGAGGCGATTGTCTCTGGCACGGAGTGAAATATTTCAGGAGGAAGGGAATGTGCAGAGTGAGAAACGGGGGAGGAAACGCTTGTATCCAGATCTCAGTACACTGCGCACACTCCCATGCAAAAGTGGGTCAGAAGAGGAGGAGGATGAGGAGGAGAAGCTCAGGAGACTGTCTCGGCAGCTAGGGAGTCTAACTATGGGAGAGGCGAACAAAAATAAACAGGAGCTCAAAAAAAAAAAGATCCTCCGGACCCGCCGCCGTACGGTGGGGGTGTTTCGAGGAGAGCTTTCCATGCCCAAACATAGAGGGGGCTGTTAACATTTTTACTGATGGTTCCAAGTCTGGAATGGGAGCTTATGTAATTAATGACTCTCTCCCTATCCAGCATCAATTTGCTCCTGTAAATCCACAATGGGTAGAACTACAAATTGTTATTGAAGTTTTTAAACAGTGTTCTTTTCCTTTTAATCTTATTTCGGACTCCAGCTATGTGGTACAAGCACTAAAAGTCCTGGAGGCCATGGGAACTATTAGTGATGCCCACAATGTGTCTGCTTACTTTACTCAGCTTCAACAGCTTATCTCTACCCGCACTGCTTCTTTTTATCCAATGCACATCAGGGCTCACACCTCTCTTCCTGGTCCGTTATCACAGGGTAATGCCTGTGCGGACTTAGCCACTAGAGGTCAATTGATATGCTTGGCTTCCTCCTTAGAGGGGGCTAAGTTGTTACACCAAAACTTCCATGTTAATGCATTAATGCTGCGCAGGCGTTTTTCCATTTCAAGAGCGGATGCTCGGCAGATAGTATTACAATGTCCCCATTATGTCACATTTCTTCATCCCCCTAATTATGGAATAAACCCACGGGGATTGAAGCCATTGATTGTTTGGCAAATGGATGTGACACATATACCTGACTTTGGTAACCTTAGTATGTGCATGTTTCCGTTGATACGTGCTCTGGAATTATCCATGCTTCTGCTTTATCAGGAGAAAAGGCACGTAATGTCATTACTCACTGTTTAGAGGCATGGGCAGCATGGGGTGCACCTGCATCCCTTAAGACTGATAATGGACCTGCTTACACTGGCAGACAATTTACAGCTTTTTGTTCTACTATGGGAGTGCAACTTACTCATGGTTTGCCTTATAATCCTCAAGGACAAGGCATTGTTGAGCGTGCTCATCGCACCTTAAAGGAAACTTTACAAAAACAAAAAGGGGGAATAGGAGCTGAACACACTCCTAAAGAACGCCTGTCCTTAGCTCTCTTTACCATTAATTTTTTGAATTTGGATATTCATGGTCGCTCTGCAGCCGATAGGCATGTGTCCCCTCAGCCCTCTGTGATTGGCTATGTTAAGTGGAAGGATGTTCTTACGGGCCAATGGTACGGCCCTGACCCCGTGCTGACATGGGCACGAGGATCTGTATGTGTTTTTCCCCAGGATCGTACGGAACCGTTGTGGGTCCCTGAACGCTTGACAAGAAGAATCTCGACATCAGCTGACCAACAACAAGAGATACCACAACAATCCTGTGATGAGGATCTTCATTCTGCTAAGTGCTCTGGCTCTGGTGCTGGTGCCGATGGCACAGGCGACACCAATGCGGTGGTGGGCAGTGACACGGGCCTGGCCAATGCCGATGCCGGTTCATGGTAATTCTAGTGTCCTCCCCACTCTTTTTTCTACCTCATGTGAGATGTCTACTCCCTGTGCCTCTCCTAGAGGGGACATGGAGAGAATTTTTAATCAATCTCAAGTTAATCTCACAGGAGTTTTTTGTTTCAGCCTTAGAAACGCTAATTGCATTAGCCTTAAGACCAAAAATTTGACTAACTGGGAGGAGCCATTGCGGTCCAATCAGGTCTCAGGAAGCATTATCAGTGCTGTATTGAGCAAGGTAGCTTCGCGGAAGCAATCAGGCTCAGAGACCCCCGCAAACAGCAGCTCTGCTCTTAACATAACTACCTTGGCTATTATCTCTGAGGCAGTAACCCCAGTGCCTCCTTCTTCTAGTAGTATTTATAATGCCACTCATTTCAAGGCCTCTCCTTACTGTTCCCCTAATCTTGGTTTCCCCCCAACATTTACGCCTTGTCAGGATCATTCTTGGGAGAAACATCAAGGTAGTAAAGGTTTCTCCCTTTCCCCCTCTCTTAATAGGTATGTTTATAACTTTAACAATAGTGCCAACTCCTCTACAGGAGTAGGTTGGTCCTGGTTTCAATGGCTGATTTCCAATGAAAAGGGGGCTTCAGCCAATATTTCTGCACTGGCTCAGTTGGTAGGAGCCAAAAGTTGGCTGGCTAATGTTTCTGGTACTATTAGGGAAAGTGAACAAGGTAATAGACTTACATCTGTTTCATTCAACTCTCTGTTGTATAATGCCACATTGCCTCCTGCAATGGTCTGTGTCCAATCCCCCTTCTTATTCCTTTTGGCTAAGGCCACCTCATCGGGGATGCTGGATTGTTCTCATACTACCTGTCTCTTATCTGAGTGTTGGAATGGTTCCTGGACTGTAGCAGTGATTATGAAAATTCCAACTTTCGTCCCAATCCCGGTCACTGCGGATCCTGATAAATTCCCTATTGTTGAGCTACTTAGAGTTCGCAGAGATTTTGGAATCACAGCGGCTATAGTGACAGCCGTGGCGGTATCTGCTGCTCCAGCGGTTACGGCCGGAGTGGCTATGGCCAATCAAGTACAAACTGCTGCCACCATTAATCAAGTTGTCCAACAAACTTCCACCATACTTGAATCCCAAAATACAATTAATCAACATATTTTGTCAGGGATTTTAGCTGCCAACCAAAGAATAGACTTACTCCAAGCTCAGGTAGAAGAATTGGCTGACTTAGTGCTTTTGGATTGTGTTGACCAACGTGCACATTTATGCATAACCTCTGTCAGATTTAATGATTCCAGGAATGCTTCCCGCATCATTGGCGAATATTTGGCTGGAAATTGGTCCATGGAAGCGGAAGACATGATCCAGTTTCAACTAACCCAGATAGCTGTCTTGAATAGCATTCGTGTTGATCCCGTGACTTTGGGTCAATTCACCGATTGGATATCTTCTGCTTTTTCCTTTTTTAAAGAGTGGGTGGGGGTAAGCATTTTTGGTGCAATGTGTTGCTTCGGTATGTTTCTCTGATTGTGGTTTCTCTGTCGCCTCAAGGCCCGCAATGCTCACGATAAGGCTATGATCATCCAAGCTCTTGCAGCTTTAGAAAATGGCAATTCACCTCAAGTCTGGCTTGCGCAGCTTAAACAGTAAGTCTTTGACATGGTCGTTGCACCCCAAGTTATTATAACATTACACTGGGATTGGCATGTATTTCCTCGTTATTCTCTTAGTGTTGGAAAGCCCTTGCACTCTGCAGGTCTTGCTGCCATTGCACGCAGGTGGATTTCCACACTAATGCTTCTCTATCGCCTTAAAGTCCGTGCCTTTCTTTCAGGGTGCTGTCAACTCGTTTGTCGTGTGTACAGCCACAGTTCAGCCTCAGCTGTCCCCCTTCGTCCACCTTCGTCATGATACAGGATGCGAGGCAAGGCACTGCACTTGAGTGATCCTTGAAGTGGACCTCAAGGAGAGCATGTCCTATTGCATGCGGGTTTAATGTCCACGCCCAGCCCCACGAAAAAAGGCGTCGGCTGATATGGCTTCAGATCTGAGGAAGGGCCCTCGTTAGGACTGAGCCATACTATGCAGCCACTTCTGCGCAGTGGGATAGGACCTCTACTCTCCCCTGTATTGTTTTCAGAAAACAGAAGGGGGGAACTGTGGTGAGCCGTTTCTGCAGATTATGGTCGCCATTGCAAGATGGCGCTGGCTCCAATGAGGTCTGTAACAAACAACTCCTTGTTTGGGAGAGTTGGTGCATGGTTTCTCAGCACCCTGTGAGAAAGTTCCACGTGGCAGCTTCGCATTAAGGCTTGGGATGCTTTATTAAGGCTGGGAGGGGCATCCGATGGGGAATTAGAAGAAATATCAAGGGCCTGAATAAACTGCTGAAAGAAGATTCCTGAGTTGCGTCTTCCTTGCGGGCAAGAAGTAGCGACATAGATAGATGTGTTTGGAACTCTAAATCAAACACGGTTTGTGCTAGCTTTTTGAAACTTCACAAAATAAAGTAGTTCTAAGTTCTGTCTCTATGGTTTGTTTCCTCTTGAAGTAGCCACAAGCAGAGACTGCGTAAGACACTTTTATTGGAAAGGTGTGCAAAGCTTCCAAAAAACTACTGGTTTTCTGAATAGTCGGCAAATATTTTTTCATCCGATCCTGATGATTCTTGTGGTAATGATCAGTTCACTAAATCCACTTAGCTGCCCAATATTCACTCTTCTACGATGAAGCGTTCGTTACCAGTAACAGTTTGAGTATTTACGTTTCACTCTGTTTACTCCCATATAGATAGATGTGTTTGGAACTCTGAATCAAACACGGTTTGTGCTAGTTCCTTGAAACTTGACAAAATAAAGTAGTTCTAAGTTCTATGTCAATGTTTTGTTTCCTCTTGAAGTACCCCAACAGAGACTGCCGAAAGACACTTTCATTTCAAAGGTGTGCCAAGCTTCCAAAAAAGTACTGGTTTTCTGAAATCTCTTCAAATTTTTGTTCACCCAATCTTCATGATTCTCTGTGGTAATGATCAATTCACTAAGTCCACTTAGCTGCCCAATATTCACTCTTCTATGATGAAGCGTTCATTACCAGTAACAGTTTGAGTTTTTACGTTTCACTCAGTTTTCTCCCATATAGATAGATGTGTTTGGAACTCTGAATCAAACACGGTATGTGCTAGCTCCTTGAAACTTGAGAAAATAAAGTAGTTCTATGTTCTATCTCTATGGTTTGTTTCCTCTTGAAGTACCCCAACAGAGACTGCCGAAAGACACTTTTATTTCAAAGGTGTGCCAAGCTTCCAAAAAACTGCTGGATTTCTGAAATCTCGGCAAATACTTTTTCACCCAATCTAGATGAGTCTCTGTGGTAATGATCAGTTCACTAAGTCCACTTAGCTGCCCAATTTTCACTCTTCTTGCTTGAAGCGTTCGTTTCCAGTAACACTTAGAATTTTTAGGTTTCACTCTGTTTCCTCCTATATAGATAGATGTGATTGGAAGTCTTTATCAAACACGGTTTTTGCTAGCTCCTTGAAACTTGACAAAATAAAGTTTTTCTAAGTTCTGTCTTTGTGGTTTGTTTCCTCTTGAATTACCCAAGCAGAGATTGCTTAAAGACACTTTCATTCAAAGGTGTGCCAAGCTTCCAAAAAAGTACTGGTTTTCTGAAATCTCGGCAAATTTTTTTCACCCAATCTTCATGATTCTCTGTGGTAATGATCAATTCAATAAGTCCACTTAGCTGCCCAATTTTCATTCTTCTTGCTTGACGCGTTCGTTTCCAGTGACACTTTGAATTTTTAGGTTTCACTCTGTTTTCTCCTATATAGATAGATGTGTTTGGAACTCTAAATCAAACACGGTTTGTGCTAGCTTTTTGAAACTTCACAAAATAAAGTAGTTCTAAGTTATGTCTCTATGGTTTGTTTCCTTTGAAGTAGCCACAAGCAGAGACTGCGTAAGACACTTTCATTGGAAAGGTGTGCCAAGCTTCCAAAGATCTACTGGTTTTCTGAATAGTCGGCAAATATTTTTTCATCCGATCCTGATGATTCTTGTGGTAATGATCAGTTCACTAAGTCCACTTAGCTGCCCAATATTCACTCTTCTAGGATGAAGCGTTCGTTACCAGTAACAGTTTGAGTTTTTACGTTTCACTCTGTTTTCTCCCATATAGATCGATGTGTTTGGATCTCTGAATCAAACACGGTTTGTGCTAGCTCCTTGAAACTTGACAAAATAAAGTAGTTCTAAGTTCTATCTCTATGGTTTGTTTCCTCTTGAAGTACCCCAACATAGACTGCCGAAAGACACTTTCATTTCAAAGGTGTGCCAAGCTTCCAAAGACTGCTGGATTTCTGAAATCTCGGCAAATATTTTTTCACCCAATCTAGATGAGTCTCTGTGGTAATGATCAGTTCACTAAGTCCACTTAGCTGCCCAATTTTCACTCTTCTTGCATGAAGTGTTCGTTTCAAGTAACACTTCGAATTTTTAGGTTTCACTCTGTTTCCTCCTATATAGACAAATGTGATTGGAAGTCTAAATCAAACACGGTTTGTGCTAGCTCCTTGAATCTTGACAAAATAAAGTATTTCTAAGTTCTGTCTTTGTGGTTTGCTTCCTCTTGAATTACCCCAAGCAGAGACTGCCGAAAGACACTTTCACATAAAAGGTGTGCCAAGCTTCCAAAAAAGTACTGGTTTTCTGAAATCTTGGCAATTTTTTGTTCACCCAATCTTCATGATTCTCTGTGGTAATGATCAATTCACTAAGTCCACTTAGCTGCCCAATAATCACTCTTCTAGGATGAAGCGTTCGTTACCAGTAACAGTTTGAGTTTTTACGTTTCACTCTGTTTTCTCCTATATAGATAGATGTGTTTAGAACTCTAAGTCAAACACGGTTTGTGCTAGCTTTTTGAAACTTCACAAAATAAAGTAGTTCTAAGTTCTGTCTCTATGGTTTGTTTCCTCTTGAAGTAGGCAAAAGCAGAGACCGAGTATGACACTTTCATTTCAAAGGTGTGCCAAGCTTCCAAAAAACTACTGGTTTTCTGAATAGTCGGCAAATATTCTTTCATCCGATCCTGATGATTCTTGTGGTAATGATCAGTTCACTAAGTCCACTTAGCTGTCCAATATTCACTCTTCTAGGATGAAGCGTTCGTTACCAGTAACAGTTTGAGTTTTTATGTTTCACTCTGTTTTCTCCCATATAGATAGATGTGTTTGGAACTCTGAATCAAACACGGTATGTGCTAGCTCCTTGAAACTTGACAAAATAAAGTAGTTCTATGTTCTATCTCTATGGTTTGTTTCCACTTGAAGTAACCCAACAGAGACTGCAGAAAGACACTTTTATTTCAAAGGTGTGCCAAGCTTCCAAAAAACTGCTGGATTTCTGAAATCTCGGCAAATATTTTTTCACCCAATCTAGGTGATTCTCTGTGGTAATGATCAGTTCACTAAGTCCACTTAGCTGCACAATTTTCACTCTTCTTGCTTGAAGCGTTCGTTTCCAGTAACACTTCGAATTTTTAGGTTTCACTCTATTTCCTCCTATATAGATAGATGTGTTTGGAAGTCTAAATCAAACACGGTTTGTGCTAGCTCCATGAAACTTGACAAAGTAGTTCTAAGTTCTGTCTTTGTGGTTTGTTTCCTTTTGAATTATGCCAAGCAGAGACTGCCGAAAGACACTTTCATTTCAAAGGTGTGCAAAGCTTCCAAAAAAGTACTGGTTTTCTGAAATCTCGGCAAATTTTTTTCACCCAATCTTCATGATTCTCTGTGGTAATGATCAATTCAATAAGTCCACTTAGCTGCCCAATTTTCATTCTTCTTGCTTGACGCGTTCGTTTCCAGTGACACTTTGAATTTTTAGGTTTCACTCTGTTTTCTCCTATATAGATAGATGTGTTTGGAACTCTAAATCAAACACGGTTTGTGCTAGCTTTTTGAAACTTAAAAAAATAAAGTAGTTCTAAGTTATGTCTCTATGGTTTGTTTCCTTTGAAGTAGCCACAAGCAGAGACTGCGTAAGACACTTTCATTGGAAAGGTGTGCCAAGCTTCCAAAGATCTACTGGTTTTCTGAATAGTCGGCAAATATTTTTTCATCCGATCCTGATGATTCTTGTGGTAATGATCAGTTCACTATGTCCACTTAGCTGCCCAATATTCACTCTTCTAGGATGAAGCGTTCATTACCAGTAACAGTTTGAGTTTTTACGTTTCACTCTGTTTTCTCCCATATAGATCGATGTGTTTGGATCTCTGAATCAAACACGGTTTGTGCTAGCTCCTTGAAACTTGACAAAATAAAGTAGTTCTAAGTTCTATCTCTATGGTTTGTTTCCTCTTGAAGTACCCCAACATAGACTGCCGAAAGACACTTTCATTTCAAAGGTGTGCCAAGCTTCCAAAGACTGCTGGATTTCTGAAATCTCGGCAAATATTTTTTCACCCAATCTAGATGAGTCTCTGTGGTAATGATCAGTTCACTAAGTCCACTTAGCTGCCCAATTTTCACTCTTCTTGCTTGAAGTGTTCGTTTCCAGTAACACTTCGAATTTTTAGGTTTCACTCTGTTTCCTCCTATATAGATAAATGTGATTGGAAGTCTAATTCAAACACGGTTTGTGCTAGCTCCTTGAAACTTGACAAAATAAAGTATTTCTAAGTTCTGTCTTTGTGGTTTGCTTCCTCTTGAATTACCCCAAGCAGAGACTGCCGAAAGACACTTTCACTTAAAAGGTGTGCCAAGCTTCCAAAAAAGTACTGGTTTTCTGAAATCTTGGCTAATTTTTTTTCACCCAATCTTCATTATTCTCTGTGGTAATGATCAATTCACTAAGTCCACTTAGCTGCCCAATATTCACTCTTCTAGGATGAAGCGTTCGTTACCAGTAACAGATTGAGATTTTACGTTTCACTCTGTTTTCTCCCATATAGATAGATGTCTTTGGAACTCTGAATCAAACATGGTTTGTGCTAGCTCCTTGAAACTTGACAAAATAAAGTAGTTCTAAGTTCTGTTTTTGTGGTTTGTTTCCTTTTGAATTACCCCAAGCAGAGACTGCCGAAAGACACTTTCATTTCTAAGGTGTGCCAAGCTTCCAAAAAACTACTGTTTTTCTGAATGGTCGGCAAATATTTTTTCATCCGATCCTGATGATTCTTGTGGTAATGATCAGTTCACTAAGTCCACTTTGTTGTCCAATATTCATTCTTCTAGGATGAAGCATTCGTTACCAGTAACAGTTTGAGTTTTTACGTTTCACTCTGTTTTCTCAAATATAGATAGAAGTGTTTGGAACTCTGAATCAAACACGGTTTGTGCTAGCTCCTTAAAACTTGACAAAATAAAGTAGTTCTAAGTTCTATCTCTATGGTTTGTTTCCTCTTAAAGTACCCCAACAGAGACTGCCGAAAGACACTTTCATTTGAAAGGTGTGCCAAGCTTCCAAAAAACTACTGGATTTCTGAAATCTCGGCAAATATTATTTCAACCAATCTAGATGATTCTCTGTACTAATGATCAGTTCACTAAATCCACTTAGCTGCCCAATTTTCACTCTTTTTGCTTGAAGCGATCGTCTCCAGTAACACTTCGAAATTTTAGGTTTCACTCTATTTCCTCCTATATAGATAGATGTGGTTGATAGTCCAAATCAAACATGGTTTGTGCTAGCTCCTTGAAACTTGACAAAATAAACTAGTTCTAAGTTCTGTCTTTGTGGTTTGTTTCCTCTTGAATTACCCCAAGCAGAGACTGGCGAAAGTCACTTTCATTTCAAAGGTGTGCCAAGCTTCCAAAAATGTACTGGTTTTCTGAAATCTCGGCAAATTTTTTTTCACCCAATCTTCATGATTCTCTGTGGTAATGATCAATTCAATAAGTCCACATAGCTGCCCAATTTTCATTCTTCTTGCTTGAAGGGTTCATTTCCAGTGACAATTTGAATTTTTAGTTTTCACTCTGTTTTTTTCCTATATAGATAGATGTGTTTGGAACTCTAAGTCAAACACGGTTTGTGCTAGCTTTTTGAAACTTGACAAAATAAAGTAGTTTAAAGTTCTGTCTCTACGGTTTGTTTCCTCTTGAAGTAGCCACAAGCAGAGACTGAGTAAGACACTTTCATTGGAAAAGTGTGCCAAGCTTCCAAAATCTACTGGTTATCTGAATTTTCGGCATATATATTTTCATCCGATCCTGATGATTCTTGTGGTAATGATCCGCTCACTAAGACCACTTAGCTGCCCAATATTCACTCTTCTAGGATGAAACGTTCGTTAACAGTAACCGTTTGAGTTTTTAAGTTTCACTCTGTATTCTCCCATATAGATACATGTGTTTGGAGATCTGAATCAAACACGGTTTGTGCTGGCTCCTTGAAACTTGACAAAATAAAGTAGTTCTAAGTTCTATCTCTATGGTTTGTTTTTTTCTTGAAGTACCCCAACAGAGATGCCGTAAGACACTTTCATTTCAAAGGTGTGCCAAGCTTCCAAAAAATTCCTGGATTTCTGAAATCTCGGCAAATATTTTTTCACCCAATTAGATGATTCTCTGTGGTAATGATCAGTTCACTAAGTCCACTTAGCTGCCCAATTTTCACTCTTCTTTCTTGAAGCGTTCGTTTCCAGTAACACTTCGAATTTTTAGGTTTCACTCTATTTTCTCCTACATAGATAGATGTGGTTGGAAGTCTAAATCAAACACGGTTTGTGCTACCTCCTTGAAACTTGACAAAATAAAGTAGTTTTAAGTTCTGTATTTGTGGTTTGTTTCCTCTAGAATTACCCCAAGCAGAGACTGCCGAAAGACATTTTCATTTCAAAGGTGTGCCAAGCTTCCAAAAAAGTACTGGTTTTCTGAAATCTCAGCAAATATTTTTTTACCCAATCTTCATGATTCTCTGTGGTAATGATCAATTGAATAAGTCCACTTAGCTGCCCAATTTTCATTCTTCTTGCTTGAAGCTTTCGTTTCCAGTGACACTTTGAAGTTTTAGGTTTCACTCTGTTTTCTCCTATATAGATAGATGTGTTTGGAACTCTAAATCAAACACGGTTTGTGCTAGCTTTTTGAAACTTCACAAAATATAGTAGTTCTAAGTTCTGTCTCTATGGTTTGTTTCCTTTGAAGTAGCCACAAGCAGAGACTGCTTAAGACACTTTCATTGGAAAGGTGTGCCAAGATTCCAAAAAACTACTGGTTTTCTGAATAGTCGGCAAATATTTTTTCATCCAATCCTGATGATTCTTGTGGTAATGGTCAGTACACTAAGTCCACTTAGCTGCCCAATATTCACTCTTCTAGGATGAAGTGTTCGTTACCAGGAAGAGTTTGAGTTTTTACGTTTCACTGTTTTCTCCCATATAGATAGATGTGTTTTTAACTCTGAATCAAACACGGTTTGTGCTAGCTCCTTGACACTTTGCAAAATAAAGTAGTTCTAAGTTCTATCTCTATGGTTTGTTTACTCTTGAAGTACCCCAACAGAGACTGCCGAAAGACACTTTCATTTCAAAGGTGTGCCAAGCTTACAAAAAACTGCTGGATTTCTGAAATCTCGGCAAATATTTTTTCACCCAATCTAGATGTTTCTCGGTGGTAATGATCAGTTCACTAAGTCCACTTAGCTGCCCAATTTTCATTCTTCTTGCTTGAAGTGTTCGTTTTCAGTGACACTTTGAATTTTTATGTTTCACTCTGTTTTCTCCTATATAGATAGATGTGTTTGGAACTCTAAATCAAACACGGTTTGTGCTAGCTTCTTGAAACTTCACAAAATAAAGTAGTTATAAGTTCTGTCTCTATGGTTTGTTTCCTCCTGAAGTAGCCACAAGCAGAGACTGCGTAAGACACTTTCATTGGAAAGGTGTGCCAAGCTTCCAAAAAACTACTGGTTTTCTGAATAGTCGGCAAATATTTTTTCATCCAATCTTGATGATTCTCTGTGGTAATGATGAGTTCACTAAGTCCACTTAGCTGCCCAATATTCACTCTTCTAAAATGAAGCGTTCATTACCAGTAACAGTTTGAGTTTTTACGTTTCACTCTGTTTTCTCCCATATAGATAGATGTGTTTGGAACTCTGAATGAAAACACGGTTTGTGCTAGCTCCTTTAAACTTGCCAAAATAAAGTAGTTATAAGTTCTATCACTATGGATTGTTTCCTCTTGAAGTAACCCAACAGAGACTGCCTAAAGACACTTTCATTTCAAAGGTGTGCCAAGCTTCCAAAAAACTACTGGTTTTCTGAAATCTCGGCAAATATTTTTTCACCCAATCTAGATGATTCTCTGGGGTACTGATCAGTTCACTAAGTCCACTTAGCTGCCCAATTTTCACTCTTTTGGCTTGAAGCATTCGTTTCCAGTAACACTCAGAATTTTTATGTTTCACTCTATTTCCTCCTATTTAGAAAGGTGTGTTTGGAAGTTTAAATCAAACACGGTTTGTGCTAGCTCCTTGAAACTTGACAAAATAAAGTAGTTCTAAGTTCTGTCTTTGTGGTTTGTTTCCTCTTGAGTTACCCCAAGCACAGACTGCCGAAAGACACTTTCATTTCAAAGGTGTGCCAAGCTTCCAAAAAACTACTGGTTTTCTGAAATCTCGACAAATTTTTTTTCACCCAATCTTGATGATTCTCTGTGGTAATGATCAGTTCAATAAGTCCACTTTGCTGCCCAATTTTCATTCTTCTTGCTTGAAGCGTCAGTTTCCAGTAACACTTTGACTTTTTAGGTTTCACTCTGTTTTCTCCTATATAGATAGGTGTGTTTGGAACTCTAAATCAAACACGGTTTGTGCTAGCTTTTTGAAACTTCACAAAATAAAGTAGTTATAAGTTCTGTCTCTTTGGTTTGTTTCCTCTTGAAGTAGCCACAAGCAGAGACTGCGTAAGACACTTTCATTGGAAAGGTGTGCCAAGCTTCCAACAACTGCTGGTTTTCTGAATAGTCGGCAAATATTTTTTCATCCGATCTTGATGATTCTTGTGGTCATGATCAGTTCACTAAGTCCAGTTAGCTGCCCAATATTCACTCTTCTAAAATGAAGCGTTCTTTACCAGTAAGATTTTGAAGTTTTAGGTTTCACTTCGTTTTCTCCCATATGGATACATGTGTTTGGAAGTCTAAATCAAACACGGTTTGTGCTAGCTCCTTGAAACTTGACAAAATAAAGTAGTTCTAAGTTCTGTCTTTGTGGTTTGTTTCCTCTTGAATTACCCCAAACAAAGACTGCAGAAAGACACTTTCATTTCAAAGTTGTGCCAAGCTTCCAAAAAACTACTGGTTTTCTGAAATCTCGGCAAATATCTTTTCACACAATCTAGATGATTTTCTGTGGTAATGATCAGTTACTAAATCCACTTAGCTGCCCAATTTTCACTCTTCTTGCTTGAAGCGTTCTTTTCCAGTAACACTTAGAATTTTTAGGTTTCACTCCGTTTTCTCCTATATAGATAGATGTGTTTGGAAGTCTAAATCAAACACGGTTTGTGCTAGCTTTTTGAAACTTCACAAAATAAAGTAGTTCTAAGTTCTGTCTTTGTGGTTTGTTTCCTCTTGAATTACCCAAAGCAGAGACTGCGTAAGACACTTTCATTTCAAGGTGTGCCAAGCTTCCAAAAAACTACTGGCTTTCTGAAATCTCGGCAAATTTTTTTTCACCAAATCTTGATGATGCTCTGTGGTAATGATCAGTTCAATAAGTCCAGTTAGCTGCCCAATTTTCATTCTCCTTGCTTGAAGCGTTCGTTTCCAGTAACACTTTGAATTTTTAGGTTTCACACTCTTTTCTCCTATATAGATAGATGTGTTTGGAACTCTAAATCAAACACGGTTTGTGCTAGCTTTTTGAAACTTCACAAAATAAAGTAGTTCTAAGTTCTGTCTCTATGGTTTGTTTCCTCTTGAAGTAGCCAGTAGCAGAGACTGCGTAAGACACTTTCATTGGCAAGGTGTGCCAAGCTTCCAAAAAACTACTGGTTTTCGAAATAGTCGGCAAATATTTTTTCATCCGATCTTGGTGATTCATGTGGTAATGATCAGTTCACTAAGTCCAATTAGCTCCCCAATATTCACTTTTCTATGATGAAGCATTCTTTACCAGTAACAGTTTGAGTTTTTACGTTTCACTCTGTTTTCTCTTATATAGGTACATATGTTTGGAACTCTAAAGCATACACGGTTTGTGCTAGCTCCTTGAAACTTGACAAAATAAAGTAGTTCTAAGTTCTATCTCTATGGTTTCTTTTTTCTTGAAGTACCCCGAGAGACTGCCAAAAGACACTTTCATTTCAAATCTGTGCCAAGCTTCCAAAAAACTACTGGGTTTCTGAAATCTCGGCAAATATTTTTTCACCCAATCTACATGATTCTCTGGGGTAATGATCAATTCAATAAGTCCACTTAGCTGCCCAATTTTCACTCTTCTTGCTTAAAGCGTTCGTTTCCAGTATCACTTAGAATTTTTAGGTTTCACTCTATTTCCTCCTATATAGATAGATGTGTTTGGAAGTCTAAATCAAACACGGTTTGTGCTAGCTCCTTGAAACTTGACAAAATATAGTAGTTCTAAGTTCTGTTTCTGTGGTTTGTTTCCTCTTTAATTATGCCAAGCACAGACTGCCAAAAGACACTTTCATTTCAAAAGTGTGCCAAACTTCCAAAAAACTACAGGTTTTCTGAAATCTCGGCAAATTTTTTTTCACCCAATCTTGATGATTCTCTTTGGTAATGATCAGTTCAATAAGTCCACTTAGGTACCCAATTTTCATTCTCCTTGCTTGAAACTTTCGTTTCCAGTAACACTTTGAATTTTTAGGTTTCACTCTGTTTTCTCCTATATAGATAAATGTGTTTGGAACTCAAAATCAAACAAGGTTTGTGCTAGCTTTTTGAAACTTCACAAAATAAAGTAGTTCTAAATTCTGTCTCTATGGTTTTTTTCCTCTTGAAGTAGCCACAAATAGAGACTGCGTTAGACACTTTCATTGGAAAGGTTTGCCAAGCTTCCAAAAAACTACTGGTTTTCTGAATAGTCGTCAAATATTTTTTCATCCAATCTTGATGATTCTCTGTGGTAATGATCAGTTCACTAAGTCCACTTAGCTGCCCAAATTTCACTCTTCTTGCTTGAAGCGTTCATTACCAGTAACAGTTTGAGATTTTACGTTTCACTCTGTTTTCTCCCATATAGATAGATGTGTTTGGAACTCCAAATCAAACACGGTTTGTGCTAGCTCCTTCAAACTTGAGAAAATAAAGTAGTTCTAAGTTCTATCTCTACGGTTTCTTTTATCTTGAAGTACCCCAACAGAGACTGCCGAAAGACACTTTCATTTCAAAGGTGTGCCAAGCTTCCAAAAAACTGCTGTTTTTTGATATCTCGACAAATATTTTTTCACCCAATCTAGATGATTCTCTGTGGTAATGATCAGTTACTAAGTACACTTAGCTGCCCAATTTTCACTCTTCTTGCTTGAAGCTTTCGTTTCCAGTAACACTTAGAATTTTTATGTTTCACTCTGTTTTCTCCCATATAGATAGATGTGTTTGGAACTCTGAATCAAACACGGTTTGTGCTAGCTCCTTGATACTTAACAAAATAAGGTAGTTCTAAGTTCTATCTTTGTGGTTTGTTTCCTCTTGAAGTACCCAAAGCAGAGACTGCCGAAAGACACTTTCATTTCAAAGGTGTGCCAAGCTTCCAAAAACTACTGGTTTTCTGAAATCTCGGCAACATTTTTTTCACCCAATCTTGATGATTCTCTGTGGTAATGATCAGTTCACTAAGTCCACTTAGCTGCCCAATTTTCACTCTTCTTGCTTGAAGCGCTCGTTTCCAGTAACACTTAGAATTTTTAGGTTTCACTGGATTTCCCCATATAGATAGATATGTTTGGAAGTCTAAATCAAACACGGTTTTTGCTAGTTCCTTGAAACTTCACAGAATAAAGTAGTTCTAAGTTCTGTCTCTATGGTTTGTTTCCTCTTGAAGTACCCACAAGCAGAGACTGCGTAAGACACTTTTTCTTTGGAAAGGTGCGCCAAGCTTCCAAAAAACTACTGGTTTTCTGAATAGTCGGCAAATATATTTTCATCCCATATTGATGATTCTTGTGATAATGGTCAGTTCACTAAGTCCACTTAGCTGCCCAATATTCACTCTTCTAAAATGAAGCGTTCTTTACCAGTAACAGTTTGAATTTTTAGGTTTCACTCCGTTTTCTCCCATATAGATAGATGTGTTTGGAACTCTAAAGCAAACACGGTTTGTGCTAGCTTTTTGAAACTTCACAAAATAAAGTAGTTCTAAGTTTTGTCTCTATGGTTTGTTTCTTCTTGAAGTAGCCACTATCAGAGACTGCGTAAGACACTTTCATTGGAAAGGTGTGCCAAGCTTCCAAAAAACTACTGGTTTTCGAAATAGTCGGCAAATATTTTTTCATTCGATCTTGATGATTCTTGTGGTAATGATCAGTTCACTAAGTCCAATTAGCTGCCCAATATTCACTCTTCTAGGATGAAGCGTTCGTTACCAGTAACAGTTTGAGTTTTTACGTTTCACTCTGTTTTCTCTTATATAGGTAGATGTGTTTGGAACTCTAAAGCAAACACGGTTTGTGCTAGCTCCTTGAAACTTGACAAAATAAAATAGTTCTAAGTTCTATCTCTATGGTTTCTTTTTTCTTCAAGTACCCCGAGAGACTGCCAAAAGACACTTTCATTTCAAAGGTGTGCCAAGCTTCCAAAAATCTACTGGTTTTCTGAAATCTCGGCAAATATTTTTTCACCCAATCTAGATGACGCTCTGTGGTAATGATCAGTTCAATAAGTCCACTTAGCTGCCCAATTTTCATTCTCCTTGCTTGAAGTTTTCGTTTCCAGTAACACTTTGAAATTTTAGGTTTCACTCTGTTTTCTCCTATATAGACAGATGTTTTTGAAACTCTAAATCAAACACGGTTTGTGCTAGCTCCTTGAAACTTCAAAAAATAAAGTAGTTCTAAGTTCTGTCTCTATGGTTTGTTTCCTCTTGATGTAGCCACAACCAGAGACTGCGTAAGACACTTTCATTGGAAAGGTGTGCCAAGCTTCCAAAAAACTCCTGGTTTTCTGAATGGTCGTCAAATATTTTTTTATCCGATCTTGATGTTTCTTCTTGTAATGATCAGTTCACTAAGTCCACTTCGCTGCCCAATATTCACTCTTCTAGTTGAAGCGTTCATTACCCATAACAGTTTGAGTATTTACGTTTCACTCTGTTTTCTCCCATATAGATAGATATGTTTGGAAGTCTGAATCAAACACGGTTTGTGCTAGCTCCTTGAAACTTGACAAAATATAGTAGTTCTAAGTTCTGTCTTTGTGGTTTGTTTCCTCGTGAATTTACCCAAGCAGAGACTGCCGAAAGACATTTTCATTTCAAAGGTGTGCCAAGCTTCCAAAAAACTACTGGTTTTCTGAAATCTCGGCAAATATTTTTTCACCCAATCTAGATGATTCTCTGTGGTAATGATCAGTTACTAAGTCCACTTAGCTTCCCAATTTTCACTCTTCTTGCTTGAAGCGTTCGTTTCCAGTAACACTTAGAATTTTTAGGTTTCACTCTTTTTGTTCCTATAGATAGATGTGTTTGGAAGTCTAAATCAAACACGGTTTGTGCTAGCTCCTTGAAACTTGGCAAAATAAAGTAGTTCTAAGTTCTGTTTTTGTGGTTTGTTTCCTCTTGAATTACCCCAAGCAGAGACTGCCGAAAGACACTTTCATTTCAAAGGTGTGCCAAGCTTCCTAAAAATTACTGGTTTTCTGAAATCTCGGCAAATTTTTTTTCACCCAATCTTCATGATTCTCTGTGGTAATGATCAGTTCAATAAGTCCACTTAGCTGCCCAAATTTCATTCTCCTTGCTTGAGGCGTTCGTTTCCAGTTACACTTTTAATTTTTAGGTTTCACTCTGTTTTCTCCTATATAGATAGATGTGTTTGGAACTCTAAATCAAACAGGGTTTGTGCTAGCTTTTTGAAACTTCACAAAATAAAGTAGTTCTAAGTCCTGTCTCTATGGTTTGTTTCCTCTTGAAGTAGCCAAAAGCAGAGACTGTGTAAGACACTTTCATTGGAAAGGTGTGCCAAGCTTCCAAAAATTACTGGTTTTCTGAATAGTCGGCAAATATGTTTTCATCTGATCTTGATGACTCTTGTGGTAATGATCAGTTCACTAAGTCCACTTAGCTGCCCTATATTCAATCTTCTACTTGAAGCGTTCATTACCCATAACAGTTTGAGTTTTTACGTTTCACTCTGTTTTCTCCCATATAGATAGATATGTTTGGAACCCTGAATCAAACACGGTTTGTGCTAGCTCCTTGAAACTTGACAAAATAAGTAGTTCTAAGTTCTATCTCTACGGTTTGTTTCCTCTTGAAAGACCCCAACAGAGACTGCTGAAAGACACTTTCATTTCAAAGGTGTGCCAAGCTTTCAAAAAACTACTGGTTTTCTGAAATCTCGGCAAATTTTTTTTCACCCAATCTTCATGATTCTCTGTAGTAATGATCAGTTCACTAAGTCCACTTAGCTGCCCAATATTCACTCTTCTAGGATGAAGCGTTCGTTATCAGTAACAGTTTGTGTTTTTACGTTTCACTCTGTTTTCTCCCATATAGATAGATGTGTTTGGAACTCTAAATCAAACACGGTTTGTGCTAGCTCCATGAAACTTGAAAAAATAAAGTATTTCTAAGTTCTATCTCTATGGTTTCTTTTTTCTTGAAGTACCGCAAGAGAGACTGACGAAAGACACTTTCATTTCAAAGGTGTGCCAAGCTTCCAAAAAACTGCTGGATTTCTGAAATCTCGCAAATATTTTTTCTCCCAATCTAGATGATTCTCTGTGGTAATGATCAGTTCACTTAGTCCACTTAGCTGCCCAATTTTCACTCTTCTTGCTTGAAGCGTTCGTTTCCAGTGGCACTTTGAATTTTTAGGTTTCACTCTGTTTTCTTCTATATAGATAGATGTGTTTGGAACTCTAAATCAAACACGGTTTGTGCTAGCTTTTTGAAACTTCACAAAATAAAGTAGTTCTATGTTCTGTCTCTATGGTTTGTTTCCTTTTGAAGTAGCCACAAGCAGAAACTGTGTAAGACACTTTCATTGGAAAGGTGTGCCAAGCTTCCAAAAAACTACTGGTTTTCTGAATAGTAGGCAAAAATTTTTTCATCCGATCCTGATGATTCTTGTGGTAATGATCAGTTCACTAAGTACACTTATCTGCCCAATTTTCACTCTTCTTGCTTGAAGCGTTCGTTTTCAGTAACACTTAGAATTTTTAGGTTTCACTCGATTTCCCCATATGGATAGATGTGTTTGGAAGTCTAAATCAAACACGGTTTGTGCTAGCTTTTTGAAACGTCACAAAATAAAGTAGTTCTAAGTTCTGTCTCTATGGTTTGTTTCCTCTTGAAGTAGCCACAAGCAGAGACTGCTTAAGACACTTTTTCTTTGGAAAGGCGCGCCAAGCTTCCAAAAACTACTGGTTTTCTGAATAGTCGGCAAATATTTTTTCATCCAATCTTGATGATTCTCTGTGGTAATGATCAGTTCACTAAGTCCACTTAGCTGCCCAATATTCACGCTTCTAGGATGAAGCGTTCGTTACCAGTAACCGTTTGAGTTTTTACTTTTCACTCTGTTTTCTCTCATATAGATAGATGTGGTTGGAACTCTAAATCAAACACGGTTTGTGCTAGCTCCTTGAAACTTGACAAAATAAAGTAGTTCTACGTTCTATCTCTATGGTTTGTTTCCTCTTGAAGTACCCCAACAGAGACTACCAAAAGACACTTTCGTTTCCAAAGTGTGCCAAGCTTCAAAAAAACTACTAGTTTTCTGAAATCTCGGCAAATTTTTTTTCACCCAATCTTGATGATTCTCTGTGGTAATGATCAGTTCAATAAATCCACTTAGGTGCCCAATTTTCATTCTCCTTGCTTGAAGCGTTCGTTTCCAGTAACACTTTGAATTTTTAGGTTTCACTCTGTTTTCTCCTATATAGATAGATGTGTTTGGAACTCTAAATCAAACACGGTTTATGCCAGCTTTTTGAAACTTCACAAAATAAAGTAGTTCTACGTTCTGTCTCTATGGTTCATTTCCTCTTGAAGTAGCCACAAGCAGAGACTGCTCAAGACACTTTCATTTCAAAAATATGCCAAGCTTTCAAAAAACTACTTGTTTTCTGAATACTCGGCAATTTTTTTTTTATCCAATCTTGATGATTCTCTTTTGTAAGATCAGTTCACTAAGTCAACTCTGCTGCCCAATATTCACTCTTCTAAGATGAAGCGTTCGTGACCAGTAACAGTTTGAATTTTTAGGTTTCACTCTGTTTTCTCCCATATAGATAGATGTGTTTGGAACACTAAATCAAACACGGTTTGTGCTAGCTCCTTGATACTTCAACAAATAAAGTAGTTCTAAGTTCTGTCTTTGTGGTTTGTTTCCTCTTGAATTACCCCAAGCAGAGACTGCCAAAAGACACTTTCATTTCAAAGGTGTGCCAAGCTTCCAATAAACTACTGGTTTTCTGAAATCTTGGCAGCTTTTTTTTCACCCAATCTTGATGATTCTCTGTGGTAATTATCAGTTCACTAAGTGCACTTAGATGCCCAATTTTTACGCTTTTTGCTTGAACCGTTCGTTTCCAGTAACACTTAGAATTTTTAGGTTTCACTCTATTTCCTCCTATATAGATAGATGTGTTTGGAAGTCTAAATCAAACACGGTTTGTGCTAGCTCCTTGAAACTTGACAAAATAAAGTAGTTCTAAGTTCGGTCTTTGTGGTTTGTTTCCTCTTGAATTACCCCAAGCAGAGACTGCCGAATGACACTTTCATTTCAAAGGTGTGCCAAGCTTCCAAAAAACTACTGGTTTTCTGAAATCTCGGCAACTTTTTTTTCACCCAAACTTGATGATGCTCTGTGGTAATGATCAGTTCACTAAGTCCACTTAGCTGCTCAATTTTCACTCTTCTTGCTTGAAGCGTTCGTTTCCAGTAACACTTAGAATTTTTAGATTTCACTCTATTTCCTCCTATATAGATAGATGTGTTTGAAACTCTAAATCAAACATGGTTTGTGCTAGTTCCTTGAAACTTGACAAAATAAAGTAGTTCTAAGTTCCAGCTCTATGGTTTGTTTCCTATTGAAGTACCACTACAGAGACTGCCAAAAGACACTTTCAATTCAAAGGTGTGCAAAGCTTCCAAAAAACCACTGTTTTTTTGATATCTTGGCAACTTTTTTTTCAACCAATCTTGATGACTCTTTGTGGTAATGATCAGTTCAATAAGTCCACTTAGCTACCCAATTTTCATTCTTCTTGCTTGAAGCGTTCGTTTCCAGTAAAACTTTAAATTTTTAGGTTTCACTCTGTTTCCTCCTATATAGATAGATATGTTAGGAACTCTAAATCAAACACGGTTTGTGCTAGCTTTTTGAAACTTCACAAAATAAAGTAATTCTAAGTTCTGTTTCTATGGTTTGTTTCCTCTTCAAGTATCCACAAGCAGAGACTGCGTAAGACCTTTTCATTAGAAAGGTGTGCCAAGCTTCCAAAAAACTACTGGTTTTCTGAATAGTCGGCAAATATTTTTTCATCCAATCTTGATGATTCTCTGCGGTAATGATCAGTTCACTAAGTCCACTTCGCTGCCCAATATTCACTCTTCTAGGATGAAGCGTTCGTTACCAGTAACAGTTTGAGTTTTTACTTTTCACTCTGTTTTCTCTCATATAGGTAGATGTGTTTGGAACTCTAAATCAAACACGGTTTGTGCTAGCTCTTTGAAACTTTACAAAATAAAGTAGTTCTAAGTTCTATCTCTATGGTTTGTTTCCTCTTGAAGTACCCCAACAGAGACTGCCGAAAGACACTTTCATTTCAAAGGTGTGCCAAGCTTCCAAAAAACTGCTGGATTTCTGAAATCTCGGCAAATATTTTTTCACCCAATCTAGATGATTCTCTGTGGTAATGCTCAGTTCACTAAGTCCACTTAGCTGCCCAATTTTCACTCTTCTTGCTTGAAGCGTTCGTTCCAGTAACACTTCGAATTTTTAGGTTTCACTCTGTTTCCTCCTACATAGATAGATGTGTTTGGAAGTCTAAATCAAACACGGTTTGTGCTAGCTCCTTGAAACTTGACAAAATAAAGTAGTTCTACGTTCAGTCTTTGTGGTTTGTTTCCTCTTGAATTACCCCAAGCAGAGACTGCCGAAAGACACTTTCATTTCAATTGTGTTCCCAGCTTCCAAAAAAGTACTGGTTTTCTGAAATCTCGGCAAATTTTTTTTCACCCAATCTTCATGATTCTCTGTGGTAATGATCAATTCAATAAGTCCACTTAGCTGCCCAATTTTCATTCTTCTTGCTTGAAGCGTTCGTTTCCAGTGACACTTTGAATTTTTAGGTTTCACTCTGTTTTCTCCCTTATAGATAGATGTGTTTGGAACTCTAAATCAATCACGGTTTGTGCTAGCTTTTTGAAACTTCACAAAATAAAGTAGTTCTAAGTTCTGTCTCTATGGTTTGTTTCCTCTTGAAGTAGCCACAAGCAGAGACTGCATATGACACTTTCATTGGAAAGGTGTACCAAGCTTCCAAAAACTACTGGTTTTCTGAATAGTCGGCAAATATTTTTTCATCCGATCCTGATGATTCTGTGGTAATGATCAGTTCACTAAGTCCACTTAGCTGCCCAATATTCACTCTTCTAGGATGAAGCGTTCCTTACCAGTAACAGTTTGAGTTTTTGCGTTTCACTCTGTTTTCTCCCATATAGATAGATGTGTTTGGAACTCTAAAACAAACACGGTTTGTGCTAGCTTTTTGAAACTTCACAAAATAAACTAATTCTAAGTTCTGTCTCTATGGTTTGTTTCCTCTTGAAGTAGCCACAAGCAGAGTCTGTGTAAGACACTTTCATTGGAAAGGTGTGCCAAGCTTTCAAAAAACTACTGGTTTTCTGAATAGTCGGCAAATATTTTTTCATCCAATCTTGATGATTCTCTGTTATAATGATCAGTTCACTAAGTCCACTAAGCTGCCCAATATTCACTCTTCTAGCTTGAAGTGATAGTTCCCAGTAACAGTTTGAATTTTTAGGTTTCACTCTGTTTTCTCTCATATAGAGAGATGTGTTTGGAACTCTAAATCAAACACGGTTTGTGCTAGCTCCTTGAAACTTGACAAAATAAAGTAGTTCCAAGTTCTATCTCTATGGTTTGTTTCCACTTGAAGTACCCCAACAGAGATTGCCGAAAGACACTTTCATTTCAAAGGTGTGCCAAGCTTCCAAAAAACTACTGGTTTTCTGAAATCTCGGCAAATAATTTTTCACCCAATCTTGATGATTCTCTGCGGTAATGATCAGTTCACTAAGTCCACTTAGCTGCCCAATTTTCACTCTTCTTGCTTGAAGCGTTCTTTACCAGTTATACTTAGAATTTTTAGGTTTCACTCTATTTCCTCCTATATAGATAGATGTGGTTGGAAGTCTAAATCAAACACGGTTTGTGCTAGCTCCTTGTAACGTGACAAAATAAAGTAGTTCTAAGTTATGTCTTTGTGGTTTGTTTCCTCTTGAATTACCCCAAGCAGAGACTGCCGAAAGACACTTTCATTTCAAAGGTGGGCCAAGCATCCAAAAAACTACTGGTTTTCTGAAATCGTGGCAATTTTTTTTTCACTCAATCTTGATGTTTCTCTGTGGTAATGATCAGTTCAATAAGTCCACTTAGCTGCTTAATTTTCATTCTCCTTGCTTGAAGCGTTCGTTTCCAGTAACACTGTGAATTTTTAGGTTTCACTCTGTTTTCTCCTATATAGATAGATGTTTTTGGAACACTAAATCAAACACGGTTTGTGGTAGCTTTTTGAAACTTCACAAAATAAAGTAGTTCTGAGTTCTGTCTCTATGGTTTGTTTCCTCTTGAAGTAGCCACAAGCAGAGACTGCTTAAGACACTTTCATTGGAAAGGTGTGCCAAGCTTTCAAAAAACTACCGGTTTTCTGAATACTCGGCAAATATTTTTTCATCCAATCTTGATGATTCTCTGTGATAATGATCAGTTCTCTAAGTCCTCTTATCTGCCCAATATTCACTCTTCTAGCTTGAAACAATCGTTACCAGTAACAGTTTGAATTTCTAGGTTTCACTCTGTTTTCTCCCATATAGATAGATGTGTTTGGAACTCTAAATCAAACACGGTTTGTGCTAGCTCCTTGAATCTTGACAAAATAAAGTAGTTCTACGTTCTATCTCTACGGTTTGTTTCCTCTTGAAGTACCCCAAGAGAGACTGCCGAAATACACTTTCATTTCAAAGGTGTGCCAAGCTTCCAAAAAACTACTGGTTTTCTGAAATCTTGGCAAATATTTTTTCACCCAATCTAGATAATTCTCTGTGGTAATGATCAGTTCACAAAGTGCACGTAGCTGCCCAATTTTCACTCTTCTAGGATGAAGCCTTTGTTACCAGAAACACTTAGAATATTTAGGTTTCACTCTATTTCCTCTTATATAGATAGATGTGTTTGAAAGTCTAAATCAAACACGGTTTATGCTAGCTCCTTGAAACTTGAGAAAATAAAGTAGTTCTAAGTTCTGTCTTTGTGGTTTGTTTCCTCTTGAATTACCCCAAGCAGAGACTGCCGAAAGACACTTTCATTGGAAAGGTGTGCCAATCTTCCAAAAAACTACAAGTTTTCTGAAACCTCGGCACATATTTTTTCACCCAATCTAGATGATTCTATGTGGTAATGATCAGTTCACTAAGTCCACTTAGCTGCCCAATATTGACTCTTCTAGGATGAAGCGTTTGTTACCAGTAGCAGTTTGAGTTTCTACGTTTCACTCTGTTTTCTCCCATATAGATAGATGTGTTTGGAACTCTAAATGAAACACAGTTTGTGCTAGCTTTTTGAAACTTCACAAAATAAAGTAGTTCTAAGTTCTGTCTCTATGGTTTGTTTCCTCTTGAATTAGCCACAAGCAGAGACTGTGTAAGACACTTTCATTGGAAAGGTGTGCCAAGCTTCAAAAAAATATACTGTTTTTCTGAATAGTCGGCAAATTTTTTTTCACCCAATCTTGATGATTCTCTGCGGTAATGATCAGTTCAATAAGTCCACTTAGCTGCCCAATTTTTATTCTTTTTGCTTGAAGCGTTCATTTCAAGTAACACTTAGAATTTTTTGTTTCACTCTATTTCCTCCTATGTGGATAGATGTGTTTGGAAGTGTAATTCGAACACGGTTTGGCTAGCTTTTTGAAACTTCACAAAATAAAGTAGTTCTAAGTTCTGTTTCTATGGTTTGTTACCTCTTGAAGTTGCCACAAGCAGACACTGCGTAAGACACTTTCATTGGAAAGGTGCGCCAAGCTTCCAAAAAACTACTGGTTTTCTGAATAGTCGGCAAATATTTTTTAATGCAATCTTGATGATTCTTTGTTGTAATGATCAGTTCAGTAAGTCCACACTGCTGCCCAATATTCACTCTTCTAGGATGAAGCATTCGTTACCAGTCACAGTTTGAAATTTAGGTTTCACTCTGTTTTCTCCCATATAGATAGATGTGTTTGGAACTCTAAATCAAACACGGTTTGTGCTAGCTTTTTGAAACTTCACAAAATAAAGTAGTTCTAAGTTCTATCTTTGTGGTTTGTTTCCTCTTGAATTACCCCAAGCTGAGACTGCCGAAAGACACTTTCATTTCAAAGGTTTACCAAGCTTCCAAAAAACTACTGGTTTTCTTAAATCTCGGAAACTTTTTTTTCACCCAATCTTGATGATTCTCTGTGGTAATGATCAGTTCACTAAGTGAACTTAGCTGCCCAGTTTTCACTCTTCTTGCTTGAAGCGTTCGTTTCCAGTAACACTTAGAATTTTTAGGTTTCACTCTATTTCCTCCTGTATAGATAGATGTGTTTGGAAGTCTAAATCAAACACGGTTTGTCCTAGCACCTTGAAACTTGGCAAAATAATGTAGTTCTAAGTTCTGTCTTTGTGGTTTGTTTCCTCTTGAAATACCCCAAGCAGAGACTGCCGAAAGACACTTTCATTTCAAAGGTGGACCAAGCTTCCAAAAAACTACTGGTTTTCTGAAATCTCGGCAATTTTTTTTCACCAATCTTGATGATTCTCTGTGGTAGTGATCAGTTCAATACGTCCACTTAGCTGCCCAATTTTCATTCTCCTTGCTTGAAGCGTTCGTTTCCAGTAACACTTTGAATTTTAAGTTTCATTCTGTTTTCTCCTATCTAGATAGATGTGTTTGGAACTCTAAATCAAACACGGTTTGTGCTAGCTTTTTGAAACTTCACAAAATAAAGTAGTTCTAAGTTCTGTCTCTATGGTTTTTTCCTCTTGAAGTTGCCACAAGCAGTGACTGCGTAAGACACTTTCATTTGTAAGGTGCGCCAAGCTTCCAAAAACTACTGGTTTTCAGAATAGTCTGCAAATATTTTTTCATCCAATCTTGATGATTCTCTGTGCTAATGATCAGTTCACTAAGTCCACTTAGCTGCCCAATATTGACTCTTCTAGGATGAAGCGTTTGTTACCAGTAGCAGTTTGAGTATTTACGTTTCACTCTGTTTTCTCCCATATAGATAGATATGTTTGGAACTCTAAATCAAACACGGTTTGTGCTAGCTTTTTGAAACTTCACAAAATAAAGTAGTTCTATGTTCTGTCTCTATGGTTTGTTTCCTTTTGAAGTAGCCACAAGCAGAAACTGTGTAAGACACTTTCATTGGAAAGGTGTGCCAAGCTTCCAAAAAACTACTGGTTTTCTGAATAGTAGGCAAAAATTTTTTCATCCGATCCTGATGATTCTTGTGGTAATGATCAGTTCACTAAGTACACTTATCTGCCCAATTTTCACTCTTCTTGCTTGAAGCGTTCGTTTTCAGTAACACTTAGAATTTTTAGGTTTCACTCGATTTCCCCATATGGATAGATGTGTTTGGAAGTCTAAATCAAACACGGTTTGTGCTAGCTTTTTGAAACGTCACAAAATAAAGTAGTTCTAAGTTCTGTCTCTATGGTTTGTTTCCTCTTGAAGTAGCCACAAGCAGAGACTGCTTAAGACACTTTTTCTTTGGAAAGGCGCGCCAAGCTTCCAAAAACTACTGGTTTTCTGAATAGTCGGCAAATATTTTTTCATCCAATCTTGATGATTCTCTGTGGTAATGATCAGTTCACTAAGTCCACTTAGCTGCCCAATATTCACGCTTCTAGGATGAAGCGTTCGTTACCAGTAACCGTTTGAGTTTTTACTTTTCACTCTGTTTTCTCTCATATAGATAGATGTGGTTGGAACTCTAAATCAAACACGGTTTGTGCTAGCTCCTTGAAACTTGACAAAATAAAGTAGTTCTACGTTCTATCTCTATGGTTTGTTTCCTCTTGAAGTACCCCAACAGAGACTACCAAAAGACACTTTCGTTTCCAAAGTGTGCCAAGCTTCAAAAAAACTACTAGTTTTCTGAAATCTCGGCAAATTTTTTTTCACCCAATCTTGATGATTCTCTGTGGTAATGATCAGTTCATAAATCCACTTAGGTGCCCAATTTTCATTCTCCTTGCTTGAAGCGTTCGTTTCCAGTAACACTTTGAATTTTTAGGTTTCACTCTGTTTTCTCCTATATAGATAGATGTGTTTGGAACTCTAAATCAAACACGGTTTATGCCAGCTTTTTGAAACTTCACAAAATAAAGTAGTTCTACGTTCTGTCTCTATGGTTCATTTCCTCTTGAAGTAGCCACAAGCAGAGACTGCTCAAGACACTTTCATTTCAAAAATATGCCAAGCTTTCAAAAAACTACTTGTTTTCTGAATACTCGGCAATTTTTTTTTTTATCCAATCTTGATGATTCTCTTTTGTAAGATCAGTTCACTAAGTCAACTCTGCTGCCCAATATTCACTCTTCTAAGATGAAGCGTTCGTGACCAGTAACAGTTTGAATTTTTAGGTTTCACTCTGTTTTCTCCCATATAGATAGATGTGTTTGGAACACTAAATCAAACACGGTTTGTGCTAGCTCCTTGATACTTCAACAAATAAAGTAGTTCTAAGTTCTGTCTTTGTGGTTTGTTTCCTCTTGAATTACCCAAGCAGAGACTGCCAAAAGACACTTTCATTTCAAAGGTGTGCCAAGCTTCCAATAAACTACTGGTTTTCTGAAATCTTGGCAGCTTTTTTTTCACCCAATCTTGATGATTCTCTGTGGTAATTATTCAGTTCACTAAGTGCACTTAGATGCCCAATTTTTACGCTTTTTGCTTGAACCGTTCGTTTCCAGTAACACTTAGAATTTTTAGGTTTCACTCTATTTCCTCCTATATAGATAGATGTGTTTGGAAGTCTAAATCAAACACGGTTTGTGCTAGCTCCTTGAAACTTGACAAAATAAAGTAGTTCTAAGTTCGGTCTTTGTGGTTTGTTTCCTCTTGAATTACCCCAAGCAGAGACTGCCGAATGACACTTTCATTTCAAAGGTGTGCCAAGCTTCCAAAAAACTACTGGTTTTCTGAAATCTCGGCAACTTTTTTTTCACCCAAACTTGATGATGCTCTGTGGTAATGATCAGTTCACTAAGTCCACTTAGCTGCTCAATTTTCACTCTTCTTGCTTGAAGCGTTCGTTTCCAGTAACACTTAGAATTTTTAGATTTCACTCTATTTCCTCCTATATAGATAGATGTGTTTGAAACTCTAAATCAAACATGGTTTGTGCTAGTTCCTTGAAACTTGACAAAATAAAGTAGTTCTAAGTTCCAGCTCTATGGTTTGTTTCCTATTGAAGTACCACTACAGAGACTGCCAAAAGACACTTTCAATTCAAAGGTGTGCAAAGCTTCCAAAAAACCACTGTTTTTTTGATATCTTGGCAACTTTTTTTTCAACCAATCTTGATGACTCTTTGTGGTAATGATCAGTTCAATAAGTCCACTTAGCTACCCAATTTTCATTCTTCTTGCTTGAAGCGTTCGTTTCCAGTAAAACTTTAAATTTTTAGGTTTCACTCTGTTTCCTCCTATATAGATAGATATGTTAGGAACTCTAAATCAAACACGGTTTGTGCTAGCTTTTTGAAACTTCACAAAATAAAGTAATTCTAAGTTCTGTTTCTATGGTTTGTTTCCTCTTCAAGTATCCACAAGCAGAGACTGCGTAAGACCTTTTCATTAGAAAGGTGTGCCAAGCTTCCAAAAAACTACTGGTTTTCTGAATAGTCGGCAAATATTTTTTCATCCAATCTTGATGATTCTCTGCGGTAATGATCAGTTCACTAAGTCCACTTCGCTGCCCAATATTCACTCTTCTAGGATGAAGCGTTCGTTACCAGTAACAGTTTGAGTTTTTACTTTTCACTCTGTTTTCTCTCATATAGGTAGATGTGTTTGGAACTCTAAATCAAACACGGTTTGTGCTAGCTCTTTGAAACTTTACAAAATAAAGTAGTTCTAAGTTCTATCTCTATGGTTTGTTTCCTCTTGAAGTACCCCAACAGAGACTGCCGAAAGACACTTTCATTTCAAAGGTGTGCCAAGCTTCCAAAAAACTGCTGGATTTCTGAAATCTCGGCAAATATTTTTTCACCCAATCTAGATGATTCTCTGTGGTAATGCTCAGTTCACTAAGTCCACTTAGCTGCCCAATTTTCACTCTTCTTGCTTGAAGCGTTCGTTCCAGTAACACTTCGAATTTTTAGGTTTCACTCTGTTTCCTCCTACATAGATAGATGTGTTTGGAAGTCTAAATCAAACACGGTTTGTGCTAGCTCCTTGAAACTTGACAAAATAAAGTAGTTCTACGTTCAGTCTTTGTGGTTTGTTTCCTCTTGAATTACCCCAAGCAGAGACTGCCGAAAGACACTTTCATTTCAATTGTGTTCCCAGCTTCCAAAAAAGTACTGGTTTTCTGAAATCTCGGCAAATTTTTTTTCACCCAATCTTCATGATTCTCTGTGTAATGATCAATTCAATAAGTCCACTTAGCTGCCCAATTTTCATTCTTCTTGCTTGAAGCGTTCGTTTCCAGTGACACTTTGAATTTTTAGGTTTCACTCTGTTTTCTCCCTTATAGATAGATGTGTTTGGAACTCTAAATCAATCACGGTTTGTGCTAGCTTTTTGAAACTTCACAAAATAAAGTAGTTCTAAGTTCTGTCTCTATGGTTTGTTTCCTCTTGAAGTAGCCACAAGCAGAGACTGCGTATGACACTTTCATTGGAAAGGTGTACCAAGCTTCCAAAAACTACTGGTTTTCTGAATAGTCGGCAAATATTTTTTCATCCGATCCTGATGATTCTGTGGTAATGATCAGTTCACTAAGTCCACTTAGCTGCCCAATATTCACTCTTCTAGGATGAAGCGTTCCTTACCAGTAACAGTTTGAGTTTTTGCGTTTCACTCTGTTTTCTCCCATATAGATAGATGTGTTTGGAACTCTAAAACAAACACGGTTTGTGCTAGCTTTTTGAAACTTCACAAAATAAACTAATTCTAAGTTCTGTCTCTATGGTTTGTTTCCTCTTGAAGTAGCCACAAGCAGAGTCTGTGTAAGACACTTTCATTGGAAAGGTGTGCCAAGCTTTCAAAAAAC
>NW_027516870.1:0-52018 GCF_048772815.1 Callospermophilus lateralis
ATCCCACTTGGCTCACCAAATTTTGTTCTTCTAGGTTGAAGCGTTCGTCTACAGTAGCAGTTTTTATATTTAGGTTTCTCTCTGTTCTCTCCTATATAGATAGATGAATTTGGAACTCTAAATCCAACATGGTTTGTAGTAGCTCTTTGAAACTTGACAAAATAAAGGAGTTCTCAGATTTGTCTCTATGGTTTGTTTCCTCTTCAAGTAGCCCTAGGCACAGACTGTGGAAAAGCACTTTCATTGAGAGGGGTTGCCAAGCTTCTAAGAAATAACGAGTTTCCGAAATACCAGCAAATATTTTTTCACCCAATCTTGATGATACTTGGTGGTAATGATCAGTACACAAATACCACTTCGCTCACCAAATTTTGTTCTTCTAGGTTGAAGCGTTCGTCTACAGTAGCAGTTTTTATATTTAGGTTTCTCTCTGTTCTCTCCTATATAGATAGATGAATTTGGAACTCTAAATCCAACATGGTTTGTAGTAGCTCTTTGAAATTGACAAAATAAAGGAGTTCTCAGATTTGTCTCTATGGTTTGTTTCCTCTTCAAGTAGCCCTAGGCACAGACTGTGGAAAAGCACTTTCATTGAGAGGGGTTGCCATGCTTCTAAGAAATTATTAGTTTCCGAAATACCAGCAAATATTTGTTCACCCAGTCTTGATGATACTTGTTGCTAATGATCAGTACACAAATCCCACTTGGCTCATCAAATTTTGTTCTTCTAGGTTGAAGCGTTCATGTACAGTAGCAGTTTTTATTTTTAGGTTTCCCTCTGTTCTCTCCTATACAGATAGATGAATTTGGAACTCTAAATCCAACATGGTTTGTCGTAGCTCTTTGAAATTTGACAAAATAAATGAGTTCTCAGTTTTGTCTCTATGGTTTGTTTCCTGTTCAAGTAGCCCTAGGCACAGACTCCGGAAAAGCACTTTCATTGAGAGAGGTTGCCAAGCTTCTAAGAAATTATTAGTTTCCGAAATACCAGCAAATATTTGTTCACCCAATCTTGATGATACTTAGTGCTAATGATCAGTACACAAATCCCACTTGGCTCACCAATTTTTGTTCTTCTAGGTTGAAGCGTTCGTCTACAGTAGCAGTTTTTATATTTAGGTTTCCCTCTGTTCTCTCCTATATAGAAAGATGAATTTGGAACTCTAAATCCAACAAGTTTGTAGTAGCTCTTTGAAACTTGACAAAATAAAGGAGTTCTCAGTTTTGTCGCTATGGTTTGTTTCCTCTTCAAGTAGCCCTAGGCACAGACTGTGGAAAAGCACTTTCATTGAGATGGGTTGCCAAGCTTCTAAGAAATTACGAGATTCCGAAATACCAGCAAATATTTTTTCACCCAATCCTGATGATACTTGGTGGTAATGATCAGTACACAAATACCACTTCGCTCACCAAATTTTGTTCTTCTAGGTTGAAGCGTTCGTCTACAGTAGCAGTTTTTATATTTAGGTTTCTCTCTGTTCTCTCCTATATAGATAGATGAATTTGGAACTCTAAATCCAACATGGTTTGTAGTAGCTCTTTGAAATTGACAAAATAAAGGAGTTCTCAGATTTGTCTCTATGGTTTGTTTCCTCTTCAAGTAGCCCTAGGCACAGACTGTGGAAAAGCACTTTCATTGAGAGGGGTTGCCAAGCTTCTAAGAAATTATTAGTTTCCGAAATACCAGCAAATATTTGTTCACCCAGTCTTGATGATACTTGTTGCTAATGATCAGTACACAAATCCCACTTGGCTCACCAAATTTTGTTCTTCTAGGTTGAAGCGTTCATGTACAGTAGCAGTTTTTATTTTTAGGTTTCCCTCTGTTCTCTCCTATACAGATAGATGAATTTGGAACTCTAAATCCAACATGGTTTGTCGTAGCTCTTTGAAATTTGACAAAATAAATGAGTTCTCAGTTTTGTCTCTATGGTTTGTTTCCTGTTCAAGTAGCCCTAGGCACAGACTCCGGAAAAGCACTTTCATTGTGAGAGGTTGCCAAGCTTCTAAGAAATTATTAGTTTCCGAAATACCAGCAAATATTTTTTCACCCAATCTTGATGATAATTGGTGGTAATGATCAGTACACAAATACCACTTCGCTCACCAAATTTTGTTCTTCTAGTTTGAAGCGTTCGTCTACAGTAGCAGTTTTTATATTTAGGTTTCTCTCTGTTCTCTCCTATATAGATAGATGAATTTGGAACTCTAAATCCAACATGGTTTGTAGTAGCTCTTTGAAATTGACAAAATAAAGGAGTTCTCAGATTTGTCTCTATGGTTTGTTTCCTCTTCAAGTAGCCCTAGGCACAGACTGTGGAAAAGCACTTTCATTGAGAGGGGTTGCCAAGCTTCTAAGAAATTATTAGTTTCCGAAATACCAGCAAATATTTGTTCACCCAGTCTTGATGATACTTGTTGCTAATGATCAGTACACAAATCCCACTTGGCTCACCAAATTTTGTTCTTCTAGGTTGAAGCGTTCGTCGACAGTAGCAGTTTTTATATTTAGGTTTCCCTCTGTTCTCTCCTATATAGATAGATGAATTTGGAACTCTAAATCCAACATGGTTTTGTAGTAGCTCTTTGAAACTTGACAAAATAAAGGAGTTCTCAGATTTGTCTCTATGGTTTGTTTCCTCTTCAAGTAGCCCTAGGCACAGACTGTGGAAAAGCACTTTCATTGAGAGGGGTTGCCAAGCTTCTAAGAAATAACGCGTTTCCGAAATACCAGCAAATATTTTTTCACCCAATCTTGATGATACTTGGTGGTAATGATCAGTACACAAATCCCACTTGGCTTACCAAATTTTGTTCTTCTAGGTTGAAGCGTTCGTCTACAGTAGCAGTTTTTATATTTAGGTTTCCCTCTGTTCTCTCCTATATAGATAGATGAATTTCGAACTGTAAATCCAACATGCTTTGTAGTAGCTCCTTGAAATTTGAAAAAATAAAGGAGTTCTCAGTTTTGTCTCTATGGTTTGTTTCCTCTTCATGTAGCCCAAGGCACAGACTGTGGAAAAGCACTTTCATTGAGAGGGTTTGCCAAGCTTCTAAGAAATAACGAGTTTCCGAAATACCAGCAAATATTGTTTCACCCAATCTTGATGATACTTGTTGCTAATCATCAGTACACACATCCCACTTGGCTCACCAATTTAGTTCTTCTAGGTTGAAGCGTTCGTGTACAGTAGCAGTTTTTATATTTAGGTTTCCCTCTGTTCTCTCCTATACAGATAGATGAATTTGGAACTCTAAATCCAACATAGTTTGTAGTAGCTCTTTGAAACTTTACAAAATAAAGGAGTTCTCAGTTTTTTCGCTATGGTTTGTTTCCTCTTCAAGTAGCCCTAGGCACAGACTGTGGAAAAGCACTTTCATTGAGAGGGGTTCCCAAGCTTCTAAGAAATCACGAGTTTCCGAAATACCAGCAAATATTTTTTCACCCAATCTTGATGATACTTGGTGGTAATGATCAGTACACAAATCCCACTTGGCTCACCACATTTTGTTCTTCTAGGTTGAAGCGTTCGTCTACAGTAGCAGTTTTTATATTTAGGTTTCACTCTGTTCTCTCCAATATAGATAGATGAATTTGGAAATGTAAATCCAACATGGTTTGTAGTAGCTCTTTGAAACTTGACAAAATAAAGGAGTTCTCAGTTTTGTCTCTATGGTTTGTTTCCTGTTCAAGTAGCCCTAGGCACAGACTGTGGAAAGCACTTTCATTGAGATGGGTTGCCAAGCTTCTAAGAAATAACGAGTTTCCGAAATACCAGCAAATATTTTTTCACCCAATCTTGATGATACTTGGTGCTAATGATCAGTACACAAATCCCACTTGGCTCACCAAATTTTGTTCTTCTAGGTTGAAGCGATGGTCTGCAGTAGCAGTTTTTATATTTAGGTTTCCCTCTGTTCTCTCATATATAGATAGATGAATTTGGAACTCTAAATCCAACATGGTTTGTAGTAGCTCTTTGAAACTTGACAAAATAAAGGAGTTCTCAGATTTGTCTCTATGGTTTGTTTCCTCTTCAAGTAACCCTAGGCACAGACTGTGGAATAGCACTTTCATTGAGAGGGGTTGCCAAGCTTCTAAGAAATAACGAGTTTCGAAATACCAGCAAATATTTTTTCACCCAATCTTGATGATACTTCATGGTAATGATCAGTACACAAATCCCACTTGGCTCACCAAATTTTGTTCTTCTAGGTTGAAGCATTCGTCTACAGTAGCAGTTTTTATATTTAGGTTTCCCTCTGTTCTCTCCTATATAGATAGATGAATTTGGAACTCTAAATCCAACATGGTTTGTAGTAGCTCTTTGAAGCTTGACAAAATAAAGGAGTTCTCAGCTTTGTCTCTATGGTTTGTTTCCTCTTAAAGTAGTCCTAGGCACAGACTGTGGAAAGCACTTTCATTGAGATGGTTTGCCAAGCTTCTAAAAAATAACGAGTTTCCAAAATACCAGCAAATATTTTTTCACACAATCTTGTTGATACTTGGTGGTAATGATCAGTACATAAATCCCACTTGGCTCACCAAATTTTGTTCTTCTAATTTGAAGCGTTCGTCTACAGTAGCAGTTTTTATATTTCGGTTTTCCTCTGTTCTCTCCTATATAGATAGATGAATTTGGAACTCTAAATCCATAATGGTTTGTAGTAGCTCTTTGAAACTTGACAAAATAAAGGAGTTCTCAGATTTGTCTCTATGGTTTGTTTCCTCTTCAAGTAGCCCTAGGCACAGACTGTGGAAAAGCACTTTCATTGAGAGGGGTTGCCAAGCTTCTATGAAATAACGATTTTCCGAAATACCAGCAAATGTTTTTTCACCCAATCTTGGTGGTACTTGTTGCTAATGATCAGTACAGAAATCCCACTTGGCTCACCAAATTTTGTTCTTCTTGGTTGAAGCGTTCGTGTACAGTAGCAGTTTTTATATTTAGGTTTCACTCTGTTCTCTCCTATACAGATAGATGAATTTGGAACTCTAAATCCAACATGGTTTGTAGTAGCTCTTTGAAACATGACAAAATAAAGGAGTTCTCAGATTTTTCTCTATGGTTTGTTTCCTCTTCAAGTATCCCTAGCCACAGACTGTGGAAAAGCACATTCATTGAGAGGGGTTGCCAAGGTTCTAAGAAATAACGCGTTTCCGAAATACCAGCAAATATTTTTTCACCCAATCTTGATGATGCTTGGTGGTAATGATCAGTACACAAATCCCACTTGGCTTACCAAATTTTGTTCTTCTAGGTTGAAGCGTTCGTCTACAGTAGCAGTTTTTATATTTAGGTTTCCCTCTGTTCTCTCCTATATAGATAGATGAATTTGGAACTCTAAATCCAACATGCTTTGTAGTAGCTCCTTGAAATTTGACAAAATAAAGGAGTTCTAAGTTTTGTCTCTATGGTTTGTTTCCTCTTCATGTAGCCCAAGCACAGACTGTGGAAAAGCACTTTCATTGAGAGGGGTTGCCAAGCTTCTAAGAAATAACGAGTTTCCGAAATACAAGCAAATATTGTTTCACCCAATCTTGATGATACTTGTTGCTAATCATCAGTACACACATCCCACTTGGCTCACCAATTTAGTTCTTCTAGGTTGAAGCGTTCGTGTACAGTAGCAGTTTTTATATTTAGGTTTCCCTCTGTTCTCTCCTATACAGATAGATGAATTTGGAACTCTAAATCCAACATGGTTTGTAGTAGCTCTTTGAAACTTGACAAAATAAAGGAGTTCTCAGTTTTGTCTCTATGGTTTGTTCCTCTTCATGTAGCCCTAGGCACAGACTGTGGAAAGCACTTTCATTGAGAGGGGTTGCCAAGCTTCTAAGAAATCACGAGTTTAAGAATTACCAGCAAATATTTTTTCACCCAATCTTGATAATACTTGGTGGTAATGATCAGTACACAAATCCCACTTGGCTCACCAAATTTTGTTCTACTAGGTTGAAGCGTTCGTCTACAGTAGCAGTTTTTATATTTAGGTTTCCCTCTGTTCTCTCCCATATAGATAGATAAATTTGGAACTCTAAATCCAACATGGTTTGTAGTAGCTCTTTGAAACTTGACAAAATAAAGGAGTTCTCAGTTTTGTCTCTATGGATTGTTTCCTCTTCAAGTAGCCCTAGGCACAGACTTTGGAAAGCACTTTCATTGAGAGGGGTTGCCAAGTCAACGAAATAACGAGTTTCCGAAATACCAGCAAATATTTTTTCACCCAATCTTGATGATACTTGGTGGTAATAATCAGTACACAAATCCCACTTGGCTCACCAAATTTTTTTCTTCTAGGTTGAAGCGTTCATCTACAGTATCAGTTTTTATATTTAGGTTTCCCTCTGTTCTCTCCTATATAGAAAGATGAATTTGGAACTCTAAATCCAACATGGTTTGTAGTAGCTCTTTGAAACTTGACAAAATAAAGGAGTTCTCAGTTTTGTCGCTATGGTTTGTTTCCTCTTCAAGTAGCCCTAGGCACAGACTGTGGAAAAGCACTTTCATTGAGAGGGGTTCCCAAGCTTCTAAGAAATCACGAGTTTCCGAAATACCAGCAAATATTTTTTCACCCAATCTTGATGATACTTGTTGCTAATAATCAGTACACAAATCCCACTTGGCTCACCAAATTTTGTTCTTCAAGGTTGAAGCGTTCGTGTACAGTAGCAGTTTTTATATTTAGGTTTCCCTCTGTTCTCTCCTATACAGATAGATGAATTTGGAACTCTAAATCCAACATGGTTTGTAGTAGCTCTTTGAAACTTGACCAAATAAAGGAGTTCTCAGTTTTGTCTCTATGGTTTGTTTCCTCTTCAAGTAGCCCTAGGCACAGACTGTGGAAAGCACTTTCATTGAGAGGGGTTGCCAAGCTTCTACGAAATAACGAGTTTCCGAAATACCAGCAAATATTTTTTCACCCAATCTTTATAATACTTGGTAGTAATGATCAGTACACAAATCCCACTTGGCTCACCAAATTTTGTTCTTCTAGGTTGAAGCGTTCGTCTACAGTAGCAGTTTTTATATTTAGGTTTCCCTCTGTTCTCTCCTATATAGATAGATGAATTTGGAACTCTAAATCCAACATGGTTTGTAGTAGCTCTTTGAAACTTGACAAAATAAAGGAGTTCTCAGATTTGTCTCTATGGTTTGTTTCCTCTTCAAGTAGCCCTAGGCACAGACTGTGGAAAAGCACTTTCATTGAGAGGGGTTGCCAAGCTTCTAAGAAATAACGCGTTTCCGAAATACCAGCAAATATTTTTTCACCCAATCTTGATGATACTTGGTGGTAATGATCAGTACACAAATCCCACTTGGCTTACCAAATTTTGTTCTTCTAGGTTGAAGCGTTCGTCTACAGTAGCAGTTTTTATATTTAGGTTTCACTCTGTTCTCTCCAATATAGATAGATGAATTTGGAAATGTAAATCCAACATGGTTTGTAGTAGCTCTTTGAAACTTGACAAAATAAAGGAGTTCTCAGTTTTGTCTCTATGGTTTGTTTCCTGTTCAAGTAGCCCTAGGCACAGACTGTGGAAAGCACTTTCATTGAGATGGGTTGCCAAGCTTCTAAGAAATAACGAGTTTCCGAAATACCAGCAAATATTTTTTCACCCAATCTTGATGATACTTGGTGGTAATGATCAGTACACAAATCCCACTTGGCTCACCACATTTTGTTCTTCTAGGTTGAAGCGTTCGTCTACAGTAGCAGTTTTTATATTTAGGTTTCACTCTGTTCTCTCCAATATAGATAGATGAATTTGGAAATGTAAATCCAACATGGTTTGTAGTAGCTCTTTGAAACTTGACAAAATAAAGGAGTTCTCAGTTTTGTCTCTATGGTTTGTTTCCTGTTCAAGTAGCCCTAGGCACAGACTGTGGAAAGCACTTTCATTGAGATGGGTTGCCAAGCTTCTAAGAAATAACGAGTTTCCGAAATACCAGCAAATATTTTTTCACCCAATCTTGATGATACTTGGTGCTAATGATCAGTACACAAATCCCACTTGGCTCACCAAATTTTGTTCTTCTAGGTTGAAGCGATGGTCTGCAGTAGCAGTTTTTATATTTAGGTTTCCCTCTGTTCTCTCATATATAGATAGATGAATTTGGAACTCTAAATCCAACATGGTTTGTAGTAGCTCTTTGAAACTTGACAAAATAAAGGAGTTCTCAGATTTGTCTCTATGGTTTGTTTCCTCTTCAAGTAACCCTAGGCACAGACTGTGGAATAGCACTTTCATTGAGAGGGGTTGCCAAGCTTCTAAGAAATAACGAGTTTCGAAATACCAGCAAATATTTTTTCACCCAATCTTGATGATACTTCGTGGTAATGATCAGTACACAAATCCCACTTGGCTCACCAAATTTTGTTCTTCTAGGTTGAAGCATTCGTCTACAGTAGCAGTTTTTATATTTAGGTTTCCCTCTGTTCTCTCCTATATAGATAGATGAATTTGGAACTCTAAATCCAACATGGTTTGTAGTAGCTCTTTGAAACTTGACAAAATAAAGGAGTTCTCAGCTTTGTCTCTATGGTTTGTTTCCTCTTAAAGTAGTCCTAGGCACAGACTGTGGAAAGCACTTTCATTGAGATGGTTTGCCAAGCTTCTAAAAAATAACGAGTTTCCAAAATACCAGCAAATATTTTTTCACACAATCTTGTTGATACTTGGTGGTAATGATCAGTACATAAATCCCACTTGGCTCACCAAATTTTGTTCTTCTAATTTGAAGCGTTCGTCTACAGTAGCAGTTTTTATATTTAGGTTTTCCTCTGTTCTCTCCTATATAGATAGATGAATTTGGAACTCTAAATCCATAATGGTTTGTAGTAGCTCTTTGAAACTTGACAAAATAAAGGAGTTCTCAGATTTGTCTCTATGGTTTGTTTCCTCTTCAAGTAGCCCTAGGCACAGACTGTGGAAAAGCACTTTCATTGAGAGGGGTTGCCAAGCTTCTATGAAATAACGATTTTCCGAAATACCAGCAAATATTTTTTCATCCAATCTTGATGGTACTTTTTGCTAATGATCAGTACACAAATCCCACTTGGCTCACCAAATTTTGTTCTTCTTGGTTGAAGCGTTCGTGTACAGTAGCAGTTTTTATATTTAGGTTTCACTCTGTTCTCTCCTATACAGATAGATGAATTTGGAACTCTAAATCCAACATGGTTTGTAGTAGCTCTTTGAAACATGACAAAATAAAGGAGTTCTCAGATTTTTCTCTATGGTTTGTTTCCTCTTCAAGTATCCCTAGCCACAGACTGTGGAAAAGCACATTCATTGAGAGGGGTTGCCAAGGTTCTAAGAAATAACGCGTTTCCGAAATACCAGCAAATATTTTTTCACCCAATCTTGATGATACTTGGTGGTAATGATCAGTACACAAATCCCACTTGGCTTACCAAATTTTGTTCTTCTAGGTTGAAGCGTTCGTCTACAGTAGCAGTTTTTATATTTAGGTTTCCCTCTGTTCTCTCCTATATAGATAGATGAATTTGGAACTCTAAATCCAACATGCTTTGTAGTAGCTCCTTGAAATTTGACAAAATAAAGGAGTTCTCAGTTTTGTCTCTATTGTTTGTTTCCTCTTCATGTAGCCCAAGCACAGACTGTGGAAAAGCACTTTCATTGAGAGGGGTTGCCAAGCTTCTAAGAAATAACGAGTTTCCGAAATACAAGCAAATATTGTTTCACCCAATCTTGATGATACTTGTTGCTAATCATCAGTACACACATCCCACTTGGCTCACCAATTTAGTTCTTCTAGGTTGAAGCGTTCGTGTACAGTAGCAGTTTTTATATTTAGGTTTCCCTCTGTTCTCTCCTATACAGATAGATGAATTTGGAACTCTAAATCCAACATGGTTTGTAGTAGCTCTTTGAAACTTGACAAAATAAAGGAGTTCTCAGTTTTGTCTCTATGGTTTGTTCCTCTTCATGTAGCCCTAGGCACAGACTGTGGAAAGCACTTTCATTGAGAGGGGTTGCCAAGCTTCTAAGAAATCACGAGTTTAAGAATTACCAGCAAATATTTTTTCACCCAATCTTGATAATACTTGGTGGTAATGATCAGTACACAAATCCCACTTGGCTCACCAAATTTTGTTCTACTAGGTTGAAGCGTTCGTCTACAGTAGCAGTTTTTATATTTAGGTTTCCCTCTGTTCTCTCCCATATAGATAGATAAATTTGGAACTCTAAATCCAACATGGTTTGTAGTAGCTCTTTGAAACTTGACAAAATAAAGGAGTTCTCAGTTTTGTCTCTATGGTTTGTTTCCTCTTCAAGTAGCCCTAGGCACAGACTTTGGAAAGCACTTTCATTGAGAGGGGTTGCCAAGTCAACGAAATAACGAGTTTCCGAAATACCAGCAAATATTTTTTCACCCAATCTTGATGATACTTGGTGGTAATAATCAGTACACAAATCCCACTTGGCACACCAAATTTTTTTCTTTTAGGTTGAAGCGTTCATCTACAGTATCAGTTTTTATATTTAGGTTTCCCTCTGTTCTCTCCTATATAGAAAGATGAATTTGGAACTCTAAATCCAACATGGTTTGTAGTAGCTCTTTGAAACTTGACAAAATAAAGGAGTTCTCAGTTTTGTCGCTATGGTTTGTTTCCTCTTCAAGTAGCCCTAGGCACAGACTGTGGAAAAGCACTTTCATTGAGAGGGGTTCCCAAGCTTCTAAGAAATCACGAGTTTCCGAAATACCAGCAAATATTTTTTCACCCAATCTTGATGATACTTGTTGCTAATAATCAGTACACAAATCCCACTTGGCTCACCAAATTTTGTTCTTCAAGGTTGAAGCGTTCGTGTACAGTAGCAGTTTTTATATTTAGGTTTCCCTCTGTTCTCTCCTATACAGATAGATGAATTTGGAACTCTAAATCCAACATGGTTTGTACTAGCTCTTTGAAACTTGACCAAATAAAGGAGTTCTCAGTTTTGTCTCTATGGTTTGTTTCCTCTTCAAGTAGCCCTAGGCACAGACTGTGGAAAGCACTTTCATTGAGAGGGGTTGCCAAGCTTCTACAAAATAACGAGTTTCCGAAATACCAGCAAATATTTTTTCACCCAATCTTTATAATACTTGGTAGTAATGATCAGTACTCAAATCCCACTTGGCTCACCAAATTTTGTTCTTCTAGGTTGAAGCGTTCGTCTACAGTAGCAGTTTTTATATTTAGGTTTCCCTCTGTTCTCTCCTATATAGATAGATGAATTTGGAACTCTAAATCCAACATGGTTTGTAGTAGCTCTTTGAAACTTGACAAAATAAAGGAGTTCTCAGATTTGTCTCTATGGTTTGTTTCCTCTTCAAGTAGCCCTAGGCACAGACTGTGGAAAAGCACTTTCATTGAGAGGGGTTGCCAAGCTTCTAAGAAATAACGTGTTTCCGAAATACCAGCAAATATTTTTTCACCCAATCTTGATGATACTTGGTGGTAATGATCAGTACACAAATCCCACTTGGCTTACCAAATTTTGTTCTTCTAGGTTGAAGCGTTCGTCTACAGTAGCAGTTTTTATATTTAGGTTTCCCTCTGTTCTCTCCTATATAGATAGATGAATTTGGAACTCTAAATCCAACATGGTTTGTAGTAGCTCTTTGAAACTTGACAAAATAAAGGAGTTCTCAGATTTGTCTCTATGGTTTGTTTCCTCTTCAAGTAGCCCTAGGCACAGACTGTGGAAAAGCACTTTCATTGAGAGGGGTTGCCAAGCTTCTAAGAAATAACGCGTTTCCGAAATACCAGCAAATATTTTTTCACCCAATCTTGATGATACTTGGTGGTAATGATCAGTACACAAATCCCACTTGGCTTACCAAATTTTGTTCTTCTAGGTTGAAGCGTTCGTCTACAGTAGCAGTTTTTATATTTAGGTTTCCCTCTGTTCTCTCCTATATAGATAGATGAATTTCGAACTGTAAATCCAACATGCTTTGTAGTAGCTCCTTGAAATTTGAAAAAATAAAGGAGTTCTCAGTTTTGTCTCTATGGTTTGTTTCCTCTTCATGTAGCCCAAGGCACAGACTGTGGAAAAGCACTTTCATTGAGAGGGTTTGCCAAGCTTCTAAGAAATAACGAGTTTCCGAAATACCAGCAAATATTGTTTCACCCAATCTTGATGATACTTGTTGCTAATCATCAGTACACACATCCCACTTGGCTCACCAATTTAGTTCTTCTAGGTTGAAGCGTTCGTGTACAGTAGCAGTTTTTATATTTAGGTTTCCCTCTGTTCTCTCCTATACAGATAGATGAATTTGGAACTCTAAATCCAACATGGTTTGTAGTAGCTCTTTGAAACTTGACAAAATAAAGGAGTTCTCAGTTTTGTCTCTATGGTTTGTTTCCTCTTCAAGTAGCCCTAGGCACAGACTGTGGAAAGCACTTTCATTGAGAGGGGTTGCCAAGCTTCTAAGAAATCACGAGTTTAAGAAATACCAGCAAATATTTTTTCACCCAATCTTGATAATACTTGGTGGTAATGATCAGGACACAAATTTCACTTGGCTCACCAAATTTTGTTCTTCTAGGTTGAAGCGTTCGTCTACAGTAGCAGTTTTTATATTTAGGTTTCCCTCTGTTCTCTCCCATATAGATAGATGAATTTGGAACTCTAAATCCAACATGGTTTGTAGTAGCTCTTTGAAACTTGACAAAATAAAGGAGTTCTCAGCTTTGTCTCTATGGTTTGTTTCCTCTTAAAGTAGTCCTAGGCACAGACTGTGGAAAGCACTTTCATTGAGATGGTTTGCCAAGCTTCTAAAAAATAACGAGTTTCCAAAATACCAGCAAATATTTTTTCACACAATCTTGTTGATAATTGGTGGTAATGATCAGTACATAAATCCCACTTGGCTCACCAAATTTTGTTCTTCTAATTTGAAGCGTTCGTCTACAGTAGCAGTTTTTATATTTAGGTTTTCCTCTGTTCTCTCCTATATAGATAGATGAATTTGGAACTCTAAATCCATAATGGTTTGTAGTAGCTCTTTGAAACTTGACAAAATAAAGGAGTTCTCAGATTTGTCTCTATGGTTTGTTTCCTCTTCAAGTAGCCCTAGGCACAGACTGTGGAAAAGCACTTTCATTGAGAGGGGTTGCCAAGCTTCTATGAAATAACGATTTTCCGAAATACCAGCAAATATTTTTTCACCCAATCTTGATGGTACTTGTTGCTAATGATCAGTACACAAATCCCACTTGGCTCACCAAATTTTGTTCTTCTTGGTTGAAGCGTTCGTGTACAGTAGCAGTTTTTATATTTAGGTTTCACTCTGTTCTCTCCTATACAGATAGATGAATTTGGAACTCTAAATCCAACATGGTTTGTAGTAGCTCTTTGAAACATGACAAAATAAAGGAGTTCTCAGATTTTTCTCTATGGTTTGTTTCCTCTTCAAGTATCCCTAGCCTCAGACTGTAGAAAAGCACATTCATTGAGATTGGTTGCCAAGGTTCTAAGAAATAACGCGTTTCCGAAATACCAGCAAATATTTTTTCACCCAATCTTGATGATACTTGGTGGTAATGATCAGTACACAAATCCCACTTGGCTTACCAAATTTTGTTCTTCTAGGTTGAAGCGTTCGTCTACAGTAGCAGTTTTTATATTTAGGTTTCCCTCTGTTCTCTCCTATATAGATAGATGAATTTGGAACTCTAAATCCAACATGCTTTGTAGTAGCTCCTTGAAATTTGACAAAATAAAGGAGTTCTCAGTTTTGTCTCTATGGTTTGTTTCCTCTTCATGTAGCCCAAGCACAGACTGTGGAAAAGCACTTTCATTGAGAGGGGTTGCCAAGCTTCTAAGAAATAACGAGTTTCCGAAATACAAGCAAATATTGTTTCACCCAATCTTGATGATACTTGTTGCTAATCATCAGTACACACATCCCACTTGGCTCACCAATTTAGTTCTTCTAGGTTGAAGCGTTCGTGTACAGTAGCAGTTTTTATATTTAGGTTTCCCTCTGTTCTCTCCTATACAGATAGATGAATTTGGAACTCTAAATCCAACATGGTTTGTAGTAGCTCTTTGAAACTTGACAAAATAAAGAGTTCTCATTTTTGTCTCTATGGTTTGTTCCTCTTCATGTAGCCCTAGGCACAGACTGTGGAAAGCACTTTCATTGAGAGCGGTTGCCAAGCTTCTAAGAAATCACGAGTTTAAGAATTACCAGCAAATATTTTTTCACCCAATCTTGATAATACTTGGTGGTAATGATCAGTACACAAATCCCACTTGTCTCACCAAATTTTGTTCTACTAGGTTGAAGCGTTCGTCTACAGTAGCAGTTTTTATATTTAGGTTTCCCTCTGTTCTCTCCCATATAGATAGATAAATTTGGAACTCTAAATCCAACATGGTTTGTAGTAGCTCTTTGAAACTTGACAAAATAAAGGAGTTCTCAGTTTTGTCTCTATGGTTTGTTTCCTCTTCAAGTAGCCCTAGGCACAGACTTTGGAAAGCACTTTCATTGAGAGGGGTTGCCAAGTCAACGAAATAACGAGTTTCCGAAATACCAGCAAATATTTTTTCACCCAATCTTGATGATACTTGGTGGTAATGATCAGTACACAAATCCCACTTGGCTCACCAAATTTTTTTTTTCTAGGTTGAAGCGTTATCTACAGTATCAGTTTTTATATTTAGGTTTCCCTCTGTTCTCTCCTATATAGAAAGATGAATTTGGAACTCTAAATCCAACATGGTTTGTAGTAGCTCTTTGAAACTTGACAAAATAAAGGAGTTCTCAGTTTTGTCGCTATGGTTTGTTTCCTCTTCAAGTAGCCCTAGGCACAGACTGTGGAAAAGCACTTTCATTGAGAGGGGTTCCCAAGCTTCTAAGAAATCACGAGTTTCCGAAATACCAGCAAATATTTTTTCACCCAATCTTGATGATACTTGTTGCTAATAATCAGTACACAAATCCCACTTGGCTCACCAAATTTTGTTCTTCAAGGTTGAAGCGTTCGTGTACAGTAGCAGTTTTTATATTTAGGTTTCCCTCTGTTCTCTCCTATACAGATAGATGAATTTGGAACTCTAAATCCAACATGGTTTGTAGTAGCTCTTTGAAACTTGACCAAATAAAGGAGTTCTCAGTTTTGTCTCTATGGTTTGTTTCCTCTTCAAGTAGCCCTAGGCACAGACTGTGGAAAGCACTTTCATTGAGAGGGGTTGCCAAGCTTCTACGAAATAACGAATTTCCGAAATACCAGCAAATATTTTTTCACCCAATCTTTATAATACTTGGTAGTAATGATCAGTACACAAATCCCACTTGGCTCACCAAATTTTGTTCTTCTAGGTTGAAGCGTTCGTCTACAGTAGCAGTTTTTATATTTAGGTTTCCCTCTGTTCTCTCCTATATAGATAGATGAATTTGGAACTCTAAATCCAACATGGTTTGTAGTAGCTCTTTGAAACTTGACAAAATAAAGGAGTTCTCAGATTTGTCTCTATGGTTTGTTTCCTCTTCAAGTAGCCCTAGGCACAGACTGTGGAAAAGCACTTTCATTGAGAGGGGTTGCCAAGCTTCTAAGAAATAACGCGTTTCCGAAATACCAGCAAATATTTTTTCACCCAATCTTGATGATACTTGGTGGTAATGATCAGTACACAAATCCCACTTGGCTTACCAAATTTTGTTCTTCTAGGTTGAAGCGTTCGTCTACAGTAGCAGTTTTTATATTTAGGTTTCCCTCTGTTCTCTCCTATATAGATAGATGAATTTCGAACTGTAAATCCAACATGCTTTGTAGTAGCTCCTTGAAATTTGAAAAAATAAAGGAGTTCTCAGTTTTGTCTCTATGGTTTGTTTCCTCTTCATGTAGCCCAAGGCACAGACTGTGGAAAAGCACTTTCATTGAGAGGGTTTGCCAAGCTTCTAAGAAATAACGAGTTTCCGAAATACCAGCAAATATTGTTTCACCCAATCTTGATGATACTTGTTGCTAATCATCAGTACACACATCCCACTTGGCTCACCAATTTAGTTCTTCTAGGTTGAAGCGTTCGTGTACAGTAGCAGTTTTTATATTTAGGTTTCCCTCTGTTCTCTCCTATACAGATAGATGAATTTGGAACTCTATATCCAACATGGTTTGTAGTAGCTCTTTGAAACTTGACAAAATAAAGGAGTTCTCAGTTTTGTCTCTATGGTTTGTTTCCTCTTCAAGTAGCCCTAGGCACAGACTGTGGAAAGCACTTTCATTGAGAGGGGTTGCCAAGCTTCTAAGAAATCACGAGTTTAAGAAATACCTGCAAATATTTTTTCACCCAATCTTGATAATACTTGGTGGTAATGATCAGGACACAAATTTCACTTGGCTCACCAAATTTTGTTCTTCTAGGTTGAAGCGTTCGTCTACAGTAGCAGTTTTTATATTTAGGTTTCCCTCTGTTCTCTCCCATATAGATAGATAAATTTGGAACTCTAAATCCAACATGGTTTGTAGTAGCTCTTTGAAACTTGACAAAATAAAGGAGTTCTCAGTTTTGTCTCTATGGTTTGTTTCCTCTTCAAGTAGCCCTAGGCACAGACTTTGGAAAGCACTTTCATTGAGAGGGGTTGCTAAGTCTATGAAATAACGAGTTTCCGAAATACCAGCAAATATTTTTTCACCCAATCTTGATGATACTTGGTGGTAATGATCAGTACACAAATCCCACTTGGCTCACCAAATTTTGTTCTTCTAGGTTGAAGCGTTCATCTACAGTATCAGTTTTTATATTTAGATTTCCCTCTGTTCTCTCCTATATAGAAAGATGAATTTGGAACTCTAAATCCAACATGGTTTGTAGTAGCTCTTTGAAACTTGACAAAATAAAGGAGTTCTCAGTTTTGTCGCTATGGTTTGTTTCCTGTTCAAGTAGCCCTAGGCACAGACTGTGGAAAAGCACTTTCATTGAGAGGGGTTGCCAAGCTTCTAAGAAATCACGAGTTTCCGAAATACCAGCAAATATTTTTTCACCCAATCTTGATGATACTTGGTGGTAATGATCAGTACAAAAATCCCACTTGGCTCACCAAATTTTGTTCTTCTAGGTTGAAGCGTTCGTCTACAGTAGCAGTTTTTATATTTAGGTTTTCCTCTGTTCTCTCCCATATAGATAGATGAATTTGGAACTCTAAATCCAACATGGTTTGTAGTAGCTCTTTGAAACTTGACAAAATAAAGGAGTTCTCAGTTTTGTCTCTATGGTTTGTTTCCTCTTCAAGTAGCCCTAGGCACAGACTGTGGAAAGCACTTTCATTGAGAGGGGTTGCCAAGCTTCTAAGAAATCACGAGTTTAAGAAATACCTGCAAATATTTTTTCACCCAATCTTGATAATACTTGGTGGTAATGATCAGGACACAAATTTCACTTGGCTCACCAAATTTTGTTCTTCTAGGTTGAAGCGTTCGTCTACAGTAGCAGTTTTTATATTTAGGTTTCCCTCTGTTCTCTCCCATATAGATAGATAAATTTGGAACTCTAAATCCAACATGGTTTGTAGTAGCTCTTTGAAACTTGACAAAATAAAGGAGTTCTCAGTTTTGTCTCTATGGTTTGTTTCCTCTTCAAGTAGCCCTAGGCACAGACTTTGGAAAGCACTTTCATTGAGAGGGGTTGCTAAGTCTATGAAATAACGAGTTTCCGAAATACCAGCAAATATTTTTTCACCCAATCTTGATGATACTTGGTGGTAATGATCAGTACACAAATCCCACTTGGCTCACCAAATTTTGTTCTTCTAGGTTGAAGCGTTCATCTACAGTATCAGTTTTTATATTTAGGTTTCCCTCTGTTCTCTCCTATATAGAAAGATGAATTTGGAACTCTAAATCCAACATGGTTTGTAGTAGCTCTTTGAAACTTGACAAAATAAAGGAGTTCTCAGTTTTGTCGCTATGGTTTGTTTCCTGTTCAAGTAGCCCTAGGCACAGACTGTGGAAAAGCACTTTCATTGAGAGGGGTTGCCAAGCTTCTAAGAAATCACGAGTTTCCGAAATACCAGCAAATATTTTTTCACCCAATCTTGATGATACTTGGTGGTAATGATCAGTACACAAATCCCACTTGGCTCACCAAATTTTGTTCTTCTAGGTTGAAGCGTTCGTCTACAGTAGCAGTTTTTATATTTAGGTTTTCCTCTGTTCTCTCCCATATAGATAGATGAATTTGGAACTCTAAATCCAACATGGTTTGTAGTAGCTCTTTGAAACTTGACAAAATAAAGGAGTTCTCAGTTTTGTCTCAATGGTTTGTTTCCTCTTCAAGTAGCCCTAGGAACAGACTGTGGAAAGCACTTTCATTGAGAGGGGTTGCCAAGCTTCTATGAAATAACGATTTTCCGAAATACCAGCAAATATTTTTTCACCCAATCTTGATGGTACTTGTTGCTAATGATCAGTACACAAATCCCACTTGGCTCACCAAATTTTGTTCTTCTTGGTTGAAGCGTTCGTGTACAGTAGCAGTTTTTATATTTAGGTTTCACTCTGTTCTCTCCTATACAGATAGATGAATTTGGAACTCTAAATCCAACATGGTTTGTAGTAGCTCTTTGAAACATGACAAAATAAAGGAGTTCTCAGATTTTTCTCTATGGTTTGTTTCCTCTTCAAGTATCCCTAGCCACAGACTGTGGAAAAGCACATTCATTGAGAGGGGTTGCCAAGGTTCTAAGAAATAACGCGTTTCCGAAATACCAGCAAATATTTTTTCACCCAATCTTGATGATACTTGGTGGTAATGATCAGTACACAAATCCCACTTGGCTTACCAAATTTTGTTCTTCTAGGTTGAAGCGTTCGTCTACAGTAGCAGTTTTTATATTTAGGTTTCCCTCTGTTCTCTCCTATATAGATAGATGAATTTGGAACTCTAAATCCAACATGCTTTGTAGTAGCTCCTTGAAATTTGACAAAATAAAGGAGTTCTCAGTTTTGTCTCTATGGTTTGTTTCCTCTTCATGTAGCCCAAGCACAGACTGTGGAAAAGCACTTTCATTGAGAGGGGTTGCCAAGCTTCTAAGAAATAACGAGTTTCCGAAATACAAGCAAATATTTTTTCACCCAATCTTGATGATACTTGGTGGTAATGATCAGTACACAAATCCCACTTCGCTCACCAAATTTTGTTCTTCTAGGTTGAAGCGTTCGTCTACAGTAGCAGTTTTTATATTTAGGTTTCACTCTGTTTTCTCCAATATAGATAGATGAATTTGGAAATGTAAATCCAACATGGTTTGTAGTAGCTCTTTGAAACTTGACAAAATAAAGGAGTTCTCAGTTTTGTCTCTATGGTTTGTTTCCTGTTCAAGTAGCCCTAGGCACAGACTGTGGAAAGCACTTTCATTGAGATGGGTTGCAAAGCTTCTAAGAAATAACGAGTTTCCGAAATACCAGCAAATATTTTTTCACCCAATCTTGATGATACTTGGTGCTAATGATCAGTACACAAATCCCACTTGGCTCACCAAATTTTGTTCTTCTAGGTTGAAGCGATCGTCTGCAGTAGCAGTTTTTATATTTAGGTTTCCCTCTGTTCTCTCATATATAGATAGATGAATTTGGAACTCTAAATCCAACATGGTTTGTAGTGGCTCTTTGAAACTTGACAAAATAAAGGAGTTCTCAGATTTGTCACTATGGTTTGTTTCATCTTCAAGTAGCCCTAGGCACAGACTGTGGAATAGCACTTTCATTGAGAGGGGTTGCCAAGCTTCTAAGAAATAACGAATTTCCAAATACCAGCAAATATTTTTTCACCCAATCTTGATGATACTTCGTGGTAATGATCAGTACACAAAACCACTTGGCTCACCAAATTTTGTTCTTCTAGGTTGAAGCGTTCGTCTACAGTAGCAGTTTTTATATTTAGGTTTCCCTCTGTTCTCTCCTATATAGATAGATGAATTTGGAACTCTAAATCCAACATGGTTTGTAGTAGCTCTTTGAAACTTGACAAAATAAAGGAGTTCTCAGCTTTGTCTCTATGGTTTGTTTCCTCTTAAAGTAGTCCTAGGCACAGACTGTGGAAAGCACTTTCATTGAGATGGTTTGCCAAGCTTCTAAAAAATAACGAGTTTCCAAAATACCAGCAAATATTTTTTCACACAATCTTGTTGATACTTGGTGGTAATGATCAGTACATAAATCCCACTTGGCTCACCAAATTTTGTTCTTCTAGGTTGAAGCGTTCGTCTACAGTAGCAGTTTTTATATTTAGGTTTCTCTCTGTTCTCTCCTATATAGAAAGATTAATTTGGAACTCTAAATCCAACATGGTTTGTAGTAGCTCTTTGAAACTTGACAAAATAAAGGAGTTCTCAGATTTGTCTCTATGGTTTGTTTCCTCTTCAAGTAGCCCTAGGCACAGACTGTGGAAAAGCACTTTCATTGAGAGGGGTTGCCAAGCTTCTAAGAAATAACGAGTTTCCGAAATACCAGCAAATATTTTTTCACCCAATCTTGATGATACTTGGTGGTAATTATCAGTACACAAATACAACTTGGCTTACCAAATTTTGTTCTTCTAGGTTGAAGCATTCGTCTACAGTAGCAGTTTTTATATTTAGGTTTCCCTGGGTTCTCTCCTATATAGATAGATGAATTTGGAACTCTATATCCAACATGCTTTGTAGTAGCTCCTTGAAACTTGACAAAATAAAGGAGTTCTCAGTTTTGTCTCTATGGTTTGTTTTCTCTTCAAGTAGCCCTAGGCAGAGACTGTGGAAAAGCACTTTCATTGAGAGGGTTTGCCAAGCTTCTAAGAAATAACGAGTTTCCGAAATACCAGCAAATATTTTTTCACCCAATCTTGATGATACTTGTTGCTAATGATCAGTACACAAATCCCACTTGGCTCACCAAATTTTGTTCATCTTGGTTGAAGCGTTCGTGTACAGTAGCAGTTTTTATATTTAGGTTTCACTCTGTTCTCTCCTATACAGATAGATGAATTTGGAACTCTAAATCCAACATGGTTTGTAGTAGCTCTTTGAAACATGACAAAATAAAGGAGTTCTCAGATTTGTCTCTATGGTTTGTTTCCTCTTCAAGTAGCCCTAGCCACAGACTGTGGAAAAGCACTTTCATTGAGAGGGGTTGCCAAGCTTCTTAGAAATAACGCATTTCCGAAATACCAGCAAATATTTTTTCACCCAATCTTGATGATACTTGGTGGTAATGATCAGTACACAAATCCCACTTGGCTTACCAAATTTTGTTCTTCTAGGTTGAAGCGTTCGTCTACAGTAGCAGTTTTTATATTTAGGTTTCCCTCTGTTCTCTCCTATATAGATAGATGAATTTGGAACTCTATATCCAACATGCTTTGTAGTAGCTCCTTGAAACTTGACAAAATAAAGGAGTTCTCAGTTTTGTCTCTATGGTTTGTTTCCTCTTCATGTAGCCCAAGGCACAGACTGTGGAAAAGCACGTTAATTGAGAGGGTTTGCCAAGCTTCTAAGAAATAACGAGTTTCCGAAATACCAGCAAATATTTTTTCACCCAATCTTGATGATACTTGTTGCTAATAATCAGTACACTAATCCCACTTGGCTCACCAAATTTTGTTCTTCTAGGTTGAAGCGTTCGTGTACAGTAGCAGTTTTTATATTTAGGTTTCCCTCTGTTCTCTCCTATACAGATAGATGAATTTGGAACTCTAAATCCAACATGGTTTGTAGTAGCTCTTTGAAACTTGACAAAATAAAGGAGTTCTCAGTTTTGTCTCTATGGTTTGTTTCCTCTTCAAGTAACCCTAGGCACAGACTGTGGAAAAGCACTTTCATTGAGAGGGTTGCCAAGTCTACGAAATAACGAGTTTCCGAAATACAAGCAAATATTTTTTCACCCAATCTTGATGATACATGGTGGTAATGATCAGTACACAAATCCCACTTGGCTCACCAAATTTTGTTCTTCTTGGTTGAAGAGTTCGTCTACAGTAGCAGTTTTTATATTTAGGTTTCCCTCTGTTCTCTCCTATATAGAAAGATGAATTTGGAACTCTAAATCCAACATGGTTTGTAGTAGCTCTTTGAAACTTGACAAAATAAAGGAGTTCTCAGTTTTTTCGCTATGGTTTGTTTCCTCTTCAAGTAGCCCTAGGCACAGACTGTGGAAAAGCACTTTCATTGAGAGGGGTTCCCAAGCTTCTAAGAAATCACGAGTTTCCGAAATACCAGCAAATATTTTTTCACCCAATCTTGATGATACTTGGTGGTAATGATCAGTACACAAATCCCACTTGGCTCACCAAATTTTGTTCTTCTAGGTTGAAGCGTTCGTCTACAGTAGCAGTTTATATATTTAGGTTTCACTCTGTTCTCTCCAATATAGATAGATGAGTTTGGAAATGTAAATCCAACATGGTTTGTAGTAGCTCTTTGAAACTTGAAAAAATAAAGGAGTTCTCAGTTTTGTCTCTATGGTTTGTTTCCTCTTCAAGTAGCCTTAGGCACAGACTGTGGAAAGCACTTTCATTGAGATGGGTTGCCAAGCTTCTAAGAAATAACGAGTTTCCGAAATACCAGCAAATTTTTTTCACACAAACTTGTTGATACTTGGTGTTAATGATCAGTACACAAATCCCACTTGGCTCACCAAATTTTGTTCTTCTAGGTTGAAGCGTTGGTCTACAGTAGCAGTTTTTATATTTAGGTTTCTCTCTGTTCTCTCCTATATAGATAGATGAATTTGGAACTCTAAATCCAACATGGTTTGTAGTAGCTCTTTGAAACTTGACAAAAAAAAGCAGTTCTCAGATTTGTCTCTATGGTTTGTTTCCTCTTCATGTAGCCCTAAGCACAGACTGTGGAAAAGCACATTCATTGAGAGGGGTTGCCAAGGCTCTAAGAAATAACGCGTTTCCGAAATACCAGCAAATATTTTTTCACCCAATCTTGATGATACTTGGTGGTAATGATCAGTACACAAATCCCACTTGGCTTACCAAATTTTGTTCTTCTAGGTTGAAGCGTTCGTCTACAGTAGCAGTTTTTATATTTAGGTTTCCCTCTGTTCTCTCCTATATAGATAGATGAATTTGGAACTCTAAATCCAACATGCTTTGTAGTAGCTCCTTGAAATTTGACAAAATAAAGGAGTTCTCAGTTTTGTCTCTATGGTTTGTTTCCTCTTCATGTAGACCAAGCACAGACTGTGGAAAAGCACTTTCATTGAGAGGGGTTGCCAAGCTTCTAAGAAATAACGAGTTTCCGAAATACAAGCAAATATTATTTCACCCAATCTTGATGATACTTGTTGCTAATCATCAGTACACACATCCCACTTGGCTCACCAATTTAGTTCTTCTAGGTTGAAGCGTTCGTGTACAGTAGCAGTTTTTATATTTAGGTTTCCCTCTGTTCTCTCCTATACAGATAGATGAATTTGGAACTCTAAATCCAACATGGTTTGTAGTAGCTCTTTGAAACTTGACAAAAAAAAGGAGTTCTCATTTTTGTCTCTATGGTTTGTTCCTCTTCAATTAGCCCTAGGCACAGACTGTGGAAAGCACTTTCATTCAGAGGGGTTGCCAAGCTTCTAAGAAATCACGAGTTTAAGAATTACCAGCAAATATTTTTTCACCCAATCTTGATGATACTTGGTGGTAATGATCAGTACACAAATCCCACTTGGCTCACCAAATTTTTTTCTTCTAGGTTGAAGCGTTCATCTACAGTATCAGTTTTTATATTTAGGTTTCCCTCTGTTCTCTCCTATATAGAAAGATGAATTTGGAACTCTAAATCCAACATGGTTTGTAGTAGCTCTTTGAAACTTGACAAAATAAAGGAGTTCTCAGTTTTGTCGCTATGGTTTGTTTCCTCTTCAAGTAGCCCTAGGCACAGACTGTGGAAAAGCACTTTCATTGAGAGGGGTTCCCAAGCTTCTAAGAAATCACGAGTTTCCGAAATACCAGCAAATATTTTTTCACCCAATCTTGATGATACTTGTTGCTAATAATCAGTACACAAATCCCACTTGGCTCACCAAATTTTGTTCTTCAAGGTTGAAGCGTTCGTGTACAGTAGCAGTTTTTATATTTAGGTTTCCCTCTGTTCTCTCCTATACAGATAGATGAATTTGGAACTCTAAATCCAACATGGTTTGTAGTAGCTCTTTGAAACTTGACCAAATAAAGGAGTTCTCAGTTTTGTCTCTATGGTTTGTTACCTCTTCAAGTAGCCCTAGGCACAGACTGTGGAAAGCACTTTCATCGAGAGGGGTTGCCAAGCTTCTACGAAATAACGAGTTTCCGAAATTCCAGCAAATATTTTTTCACCCAATCTTTATAATACTTGGTCGTAATGATCAGTACACAAATCCCACTTGGCTCACCAAATTTTGTTCTTCTAGGTTGAAGCGTTCGTCTACAGTAGCAGTTTTTATATTTAGGTTTCCCTCTGTTCTCTCCTATATAGATAGATGAATTTGGAACTCTAAATCCAACATGGTTTGTAGTAGCTCTTTGAAACTTGACAAAATAAAGGAGTTCTCAGATTTGTCTCTATGGTTTGTTTCCTCTTCAAGTAGCCCTAGGCACAGACTGTGGAAAAGCACTTTCATTGAGAGGGGTTGCCAAGCTTCAAAGAAATAACGCGTTTCCGAAATACCAGCAAATATTTTTTCACCCAATCTTGATGATACTTGGTGGTAATGATCAGTACACAAATCCCACTTGGCTTACCAAATTTTGTTCTTCTAGGTTGAAGCGTTCGTCTACAGTAGCAGTTTTTATATTTAGGTTTCCCTCTGTTCTCTCCTATATAGATAGATGAATTTCGAACTGTAAATCCAACATGCTTTGTAGTAGCTCCTTGAAATTTGAAAAAATAAAGGAGTTCTCAGTTTTGTCTCTATGGTTTGTTTCCTCTTCATGTAGCCCAAGGCACAGACTGTGGAAAGCACTTTCATTGAGAGGGGTTGCCAAGCTTCTAAGAAATCACGATTTTAAGAAATACCAGCAAATATTTTTTCACCCAATCTTGATAATACTTGGTGGTAATGATCAGGACACAAATTTCACTTGGCTCACCAAATTTTGTTCTTCTAGGTTGAAGCGTTCGTCTACAGTAGCAGTTTTTATATTTAGGTTTCCCTCTGTTCTCTCCCATATAGATAGATAAATTTGGAACTCTAAATCCAACATGGTTTGTAGTAGCTCTTTGAAACTTGACAAAATAAAGGAGTTCTCAGTTTTGTCTCTATGGTTTGTTTCCTCTTCAAGTAGCCCTAGGCACAGACTTTGGAAAGCACTTTCATTGAGAGGGGTTGCTAAGTCTATGAAATAACGAGTTTCCGAAATACCAGCAAATATTTTTTCACCCAATCTTGATGATACTTGGTGGTAATGATCAGTACACAAATCCCACTTGGCTCACCAAATTTTGTTCTTCTAGGTTGAAGCGTTCATCTACAGTATCAGTTTTTATATTTAGGTTTCCCTCTGTTCTCTCCTATATAGAAAGATGAATTTGGAACTCTAAATCCAACATGGTTTGTAGTAGCTCTTTGAAACTTGACAAAATAAAGGAGTTCTCAGTTTTGTCGCTATGGTTTGTTTCCTGTTCAAGTAGCCCTAGGCACAGACTGTGGAAAAGCACTTTCATTGAGAGGGGTTGCCAAGCTTCTAAGAAATCACGAGTTTCCGAAATACCAGCAAATATTTTTTCACGAAATCTTGATGATACTTGGTGGTAATGATCAGTACACAAATCCCACTTGGCTCACCAAATTTTGTTCTTCTAGGTTGAAGCGTTCGTCTACAGTAGCAGTTTTTATATTTAGGTTTTCCTCTGTTCTCTCCCATATAGATAGATGAATTTGGAACTCTAAATCCAACATGGTTTGTAGTAGCTCTTTGAAACTTGACAAAATAAAGGAGTTCTCAGTTTTGTCTCAATGGTTTGTTTCCTCTTCAAGTAGCCCTAGGAACAGACTGTGGAAAGCACTTTCATTGAGAGGGGTTGCCAAGCTTCTAAGAAATAACGAGTTTCCGAAATACCAGCAAATATTTTTTCACCCAATCTTGATGATACTTGGTGGTAATGATCAGTACACAAATCCCACTTGGCTCACCAAATTTTGTTCTTCTAGGTTGAAGCGTTCGTCTACAGTAGCAGTTTTTATATTTAGGTTTCCCTCTGTTCTCTCCTATATAGAAAGATGAATTTGGAACTCTAAATCCAACATAGTTTCTAGTAGCTCTTTGAAACTTTACAAAATAAAGGAGTTCTCAGTTTTTTCGCTATGGTTTGTTTCCTCTTCAAGTAGCCCTAGGCACAGACTGTGGAAAAGCACTTTCATTGAGAGGGGTTCCCAAGCTTCTAAGAAATCACGAGTTTCCGAAATACCAGCAAATATTTTTTCACCCAATCTTGATGATACTTGGTGGTAATGATCAGTACACAAATCCCACTTGGCTCACCAAATTTTGTTCTTCTAGGTTGAAGCGTTCGTCTACAGTAGCAGTTTTTATATTTAGGTTTCACTCTGTTCTCTACAATATAGATAGATGAATTTGGAAATGTAAATCCAACATGGTTTGTAGTAGCTCTTTGAAACTTGACAAAATAAAGGAGTTCTCAGTTTTGTCTCTATGGTTTGTTTCCTGTTCAAGTAGCCCTAGGCACAGACTGTGGAAAGCACTTTCATTGAGATGGGTTGCAAAGCTTCTAAGAAATAACGAGTTTCCGAAATACCAGCAAATATTTTTTCACCCAATCTTGATGATACTTGGTGCTAATGATCAGTACACAAATCCCACTTGGCTCACCAAATTTTGTTCTTCTAGGTTGAAGCGATCGTCTGCAGTAGCAGTTTTTATATTTAGGTTTCCCTCTGTTCTCTCATATATAGATAGATGAATTTGGAACTCTAAATCCAACATGGTTTGTAGTGGCTCTTTGAAACTTGACAAAATAAAGGAGTTCTCAGATTTGTCTCTATGGTTTGTTTCCTCTTCAAGTAGCCCTAGGCACAGACTGTGGAATAGCACTTTCATTGAGAGGGGTTGCCAAGCTTCTAAGAAATAACGAATTTCCAAATACCAGCAAATATTTTTTCACCCAATCTTGATGATACTTCGTGGTAATGATCAGTACACAAATCCCACTTGGCTCACCAAATTTTGTTCTTCTAGGTTGAAGCATTCGTCTACAGTAGCAGTTTTTATATTTAGGTTTCCCTCTGTTCTCTCCTATATAGATAGATGAATTTGGAACTCTAAATCCAACATGGTTTGTAGTAGCTCTTTGAAACTTGACAAAATAAAGGAGTTCTCAGCTTTGTCTCTATGGTTTGTTTCCTCTTAAAGTAGTTGTAGGCACAGACTGTGGAAAGCACTTTCATTGAGATGGTTTGCCAAGCTTCTAAAAAATAACGAGTTTCCAAAATACCAGCAAATATTTTTTCACACAATCTTGTTGATACTTGGTGGTAATGATCAGTACATAAATCCCACTTGGCTCACCAAATTTTGTTCTTCTAGGTTGAAGCGTTCGTCTACAGTAGCAGTTTTTATATTTAGGTTTCCCTCTGTTCTCTCCTATATAGAAAGATTAATTTGGAACTCTAAATCCAACATGGTTTGTAGTAGCTCTTTGAAACTTGACAAAATAAAGGAGTTCTCAGATTTGTCTCTATGGTTTGTTTCCTCTTCAAGTAGCCCTAGGCACAGACTGTGGAAAAGCACTTTCATTGAGAGGGGTTGCCAAGCTTCTAAGAAATAACGAGTTTCCGAAATACCAGCAAATATTTTTTCACCCAATCTTGATGATACTTGGTGGTAATTATCAGTACACAAATCCAACTTGGCTTACCAAATTTTGTTCTTCTAGGTTGAAGCATTCGTCTACAGTAGCAGTTTTTATATTTAGGTTTCCCTGGGTTCTCTCCTATATAGATAGATGAATTTGGAACTCTATATCCAACATGCTTTGTAGTAGCTCCTTGAAACTTGACAAAATAAAGGAGTTCTCAGTTTTGTCACTATGGTTTGTTTCCTCTTCAATTAGCCCTAGGCACAGACTGTGGAAAAGCACTTTCATTGAGAGGGTTTGCCAAGCTTCTAAGAAATAACGAGTTTCCGAAATACCAGCAAATATTTTTTCACCCAATCTTGATGATACTTGTTGCTAATGATCAGTACACAAATCCCACTTGGCTCACCAAATTTTGTTCATCTTGGTTGAAGCGTTCGTGTACAGTAGCAGTTTTTATATTTAGGTTTCACTCTGTTCTCTCCTATACAGATAGATGAATTTGGAACTCTAAATCCAACATGGTTTGTAGTAGCTCTTTGAAACATGACAAAATAAAGGAGTTCTCAGATTTGTCTCTATGGTTTGTTTCCTCTTCAAGTAGCCCTAGCCACAGACTGTGGAAAAGCACTTTCATTGAGAGGGGTTGCCAAGCTTCTTAGAAATCACGCATTACCGAAATACCAGCAAATATTTTTTCACCCAATCTTGATGATACTTGGTGGTAATGATCAGTACACAAATCCCACTTGGCTTACCAAATTTTGTTCTTCTAGGTTGAAGCGTTCGTCTACAGTAGCAGTTTTTATATTTAGGTTTCCCTCTGTTCTCTCCTATATAGATAGATGAATTTGGAACTCTATATCCAACATGCTTTGTAGTAGCTCCTTGAAACTTGACAAAATAAAGGAGTTCTCAGTTTTGTCTCTATGGTTTGTTTCCTCTTAATGTAGCCCAAGGCACAGACTGTGGAAAAGCACGTTAATTGAGAGGGTTTGCCAAGCTTCTAAGAAATAACGAGTTTCCGAAATACCAGCAAATATTTTTTCACCCAATCTTGATGATAATTGTTGCTAATAATCAGTACACTAATCCCACTTGGCTCACCAAATTTTGTTCTTCTAGGTTGAAGCGTTCGTGTACAGTAGCAGTTTTTATATTTAGGTTTCCCTCTGTTCTCTCCTATACAGATAGATGAATTTGGAACTCTAAATCCAACATGGTTTGTAGTAGCTCTTTGAAACTTGACAAAATAAAGGAGTTCTCAGTTTTGTCTCTATGGTTTGTTTCCTCTTCAAGTAACCCTAGGCACAGACTGTGGAAAAGCACTTTCATTGAGAGGGGTTGCCAAGTCTACGAAATAACGAGTTTCCGAAATACAAGCAAATATTTTTTCACCCAATCTTGATGATACATGGTGGTAATGATCAGTACACAAATCCCACTTGGCTCACCAAATTTTGTTCTTCTTGGTTGAATAGTTCGTCTACAGTAGCAGTTTTTATATTTAGGTTTCCCTCTGTTCTCTCCTATATAGAAAGATGAATTTGGAACTCTAAATCCAACATGGTTTGTAGTAGCTCTTTGAAACTTGACAAAATAAAGGAGTTCTCAGTTTTTTCGCTATGGTTTGTTTCCTCTTCAAGTAGCCCTAGGCACAGACTGTGGAAAAGCACTTTCATTGAGAGGGGTTCCCAAGCTTCTAAGAAATCACGAGTTTCCGAAATACCAGCAAATATTTTTTCACCCAATCTTGATGATACTTGGTGGTAATGATCAGTACACAAATCCCACTTGGCTCACCAAATTTTGTTCTTCTAGGTTGAAGCGTTCGTCTACAGTAGCAGTTTTTATATTTAGGTTTTCCTCTGTTCTCTCCCATATAGATAGATGAATTTGGAACTCTAAATCCAACATGGTTTGTAGTAGCTCTTTGAAACTTGACAAAATAAAGGAGTTCTCAGTTTTGTCTCAATGGTTTGTTTCCTCTTCAAGTAGCCCTAGGAACAGACTGTGGAAAGCACTTTCATTGAGAGGGGTTGCCAAGCTTCTAAGAAATAACGAGTTTCCGAAATACCAGCAAATATTTTTTCACCCAATCTTGATGATACTTGGTGGTAATGATCAGTACACAAATCCCACTTGGCTCACCAAATTTTGTTCTTCTAGGTTGAAGCGTTCGTCTACAGTAGCAGTTTTTATATTTAGGTTTCCCTCTGTTCTCTCCTATATAGAAAGATGAATTTGGAACTCTAAATCCAACATAGTTTCTAGTAGCTCTTTGAAACTTTACAAAATAAAGGAGTTCTCAGTTTTTTCGCTATGGTTTGTTTCCTCTTCAAGTAGCCCTAGGCACAGACTGTGGAAAAGCACTTTCATTGAGAGGGGTTCCCAAGCTTCTAAGAAATCACGAGTTTCCGAAATACCAGCAAATATTTTTTCACCCAATCTTGATGATACTTGGTGGTAATGATCAGTACACAAATCCCACTTGGCTCACCAAATTTTGTTCTTCTAGGTTGAAGCGTTCGTCTACAGTAGCAGTTTTTATATTTAGGTTTCACTCTGTTCTCTACAATATAGATAGATGAATTTGGAAATGTAAATCCAACATGGTTTGTAGTAGCTCTTTGAAACTTGACAAAATAAAGGAGTTCTCAGTTTTGTCTCTATGGTTTGTTTCCTGTTCAAGTAGCCCTAGGCACAGACTGTGGAAAGCACTTTCATTGAGATGGGTTGCAAAGCTTCTAAGAAATAACGAGTTTCCGAAATACCAGCAAATATTTTTTCACCCAATCTTGATGATACTTGGTGCTAATGATCAGTACACAAATCCCACTTGGCTCACCAAATTTTGTTCTTCTAGGTTGAAGCGATCGTCTGCAGTAGCAGTTTTTATATTTAGGTTTCCCTCTGTTCTCTCATATATAGATAGATGAATTTGGAACTCTAAATCCAACATGGTTTGTAGTGGCTCTTTGAAACTTGACAAAATAAAGGAGTTCTCAGATTTGTCTCTATGGTTTGTTTCCTCTTCAAGTAGCCCTAGGCACAGACTGTGGAATAGCACTTTCATTGAGAGGGGTTGCCAAGCTTCTAAGAAATAACGAATTTCCAAATACCAGCAAATATTTTTTCAACCAATCTTGATGATACTTCGTGGTAATGATCAGTACACAAATCCCACTTGGCTCACCAAATTTTGTTCTTCTAGGTTGAAGCATTCGTCTACAGTAGCAGTTTTTATATTTAGGTTTCCCTCTGTTCTCTCCTATATAGATAGATGAATTTGGAACTCTAAATCCAACATGGTTTGTAGTAGCTCTTTGAAACTTGACAAAATAAAGGAGTTCTCAGCTTTGTCTCTATGGTTTGTTTCCTCTTAAAGTAGTTGTAGGCACAGACTGTGGAAAGCACTTTCATTGAGATGGTTTGCCAAGCTTCTAAAAAATAACGAGTTTCCAAAATACCAGCAAATATTTTTTCACACAATCTTGTTGATACTTGGTGGTAATGATCAGTACATAAATCCCACTTGGCTCACCAAATTTTGTTCTTCTAGGTTGAAGCGTTCGTCTACAGTAGCAGTTTTTATATTTAGGTTTCCCTCTGTTCTCTCCTATATAGAAAGATTAATTTGGAACTCTAAATCCAACATGGTTTGTAGTAGCTCTTTGAAACTTGACAAAATAAAGGAGTTCTCAGATTTGTCTCTATGGTTTGTTTCCTCTTCAAGTAGCCCTAGGCACAGACTGTGGAAAAGCACTTTCATTGAGAGGGGTTGCCAAGCTTCTAAGAAATAACGAGTTTCCGAAATACCAGCAAATATTTTTTCACCCAATCTTGATGATACTTGGTGGTAATTATCAGTACACAAATCCAACTTGGCTTACCAAATTTTGTTCTTCTAGGTTGAAGCATTCGTCTACAGTAGCAGTTTTTATATTTAGGTTTCCCTGGGTTCTCTCCTATATAGATAGATGAATTTGGAACTCTATATCCAACATGCTTTGTAGTAGCTCCTTGAAACTTGACAAAATAAAGGAGTTCTCAGTTTTGTCTCTATGGTTTGTTTCCTCTTCAATTAGCCCTAGGCACAGACTGTGGAAAAGCACTTTCATTGAGAGGGTTTGCCAAGCTTCTAAGAAATAACGAGTTTCCGAAATACCAGCAAATATTTTTTCACCCAATCTTGATGATACTTGTTGCTAATGATCAGTACACAAATCCCACTTGGCTCACCAAATTTTGTTCATCTTGGTTGAAGCGTTCGTGTACAGTAGCAGTTTTTATATTTAGGTTTCACTCTGTTCTCTCCTATACAGATAGATGAATTTGGAACTCTAAATCCAACATGGTTTGTAGTAGCTCTTTGAAACATGACAAAATAAAGGAGTTCTCAGATTTGTCTCTATGGTTTGTTTCCTCTTCAAGTAGCCCTAGCCACAGACTGTGGAAAAGCACTTTCATTGAGAGGGGTTGCCAAGCTTCTTAGAAATCACGCATTTCCGAAATACCAGCAAATATTTTTTCACCCAATCTTGATGATACTTGGTGGTAATGATCAGTACACAAATCCCACTTGGCTTACCAAATTTTGTTCTTCTAGGTTGAAGCGTTCGTCTACAGTAGCAGTTTTTATATTTAGGTTTCCCTCTGTTCTCTCCTATATAGATAGATGAATTTGGAACTCTATATCCAACATGCTTTGTAGTAGCTCCTTGAAACTTGACAAAATAAAGGAGTTCTCAGTTTTGTCTCTATGGTTTGTTTCCTCTTAATGTAGCCCAAGGCACAGACTGTGGAAAAGCACGTTAATTGAGAGGGTTTGCCAAGCTTCTAAGAAATAACGAGTTTCCGAAATACCAGCAAATATTTTTTCACCCAATCTTGATGATAATTGTTGCTAATAATCAGTACACTAATCCCACTTGGCTCACCAAATTTTGTTCTTCTAGGTTGAAGCGTTCGTGTACAGTAGCAGTTTTTATATTTAGGTTTCCCTCTGTTCTCTCCTATACAGATAGATGAATTTGGAACTCTAAATCCAACATGGTTTGTAGTAGCTCTTTGAAACTTGACAAAATAAAGGAGTTCTCAGTTTTGTCTCTATGGTTTGTTTCCTCTTCAAGTAACCCTAGGCACAGACTGTGGAAAAGCACTTTCATTGAGAGGGGTTGCCAAGTCTACGAAATAACGAGTTTCCGAAATACAAGCAAATATTTTTTCACCCAATCTTGATGATACATGGTGGTAATGATCAGTACACAAATCCCACTTGGCTCACCAAATTTTGTTCTTCTTGGTTGAAGAGTTCGTCTACAGTAGCAGTTTTTATATTTAGGTTTCCCTCTGTTCTCTCCTATATAGAAAGATGAATTTGGAACTCTAAATCCAACATGGTTTGTAGTAGCTCTTTGAAACTTGACAAAATAAAGGAGTTCTCAGTTTTTTCGCTATGGTTTGTTTCCTCTTCAAGTAGCCCTAGGCACAGACTGTGGAAAAGCACTTTCATTGAGAGGGGTTCCCAAGCTTCTAAGAAATCACGAGTTTCCGAAATACCAGCAAATATTTTTTCACCCAATCTTGATGATACTTGGTGGTAATGATCAGTACACAAATCCCACTTGGCTCACCAAATTTTGTTCTTCTAGGTTGAAGCGTTCGTCTACAGTAGCAGTTTTTATATTTAGGTTTCACTCTGTTCTCTCCAATATAGATAGATGAATTTGGAAATGTAAATCCAACATGGTTTGTAGTAGCTCTTTGAAACTTGAAAAAATAAAGGAGTTCTCAGTTTTGTCTCTATGGTTTGTTTCCTCTTCAAGTAGCCTTAGGCACAGACTGTGGAAAGCACTTTCATTGAGATGGGTTGCCAAGCTTCTAAGAAATAACGAGTTTCCGAAATACCAGCAAATTTTTTTCACACAAACTTGTTGATACTTGGTGGTAATGATCAGTACACAAATCCCACTTGGCTCACCAAATTTTGTTCTTCTAGGTTGAAGCGTTGGTCTACAGTAGCAGTTTTTATATTTAGGTTTCTCTCTGTTCTCTCCTATATAGATAGATGAATTTGGAACTCTAAATCCAACATGGTTTGTAGTAGCTCTTTGAAACTTGACAAAAAAAGCAGTTCTCAGATTTGTCTCTATGGTTTGTTTCCTCTTCATGTAGCCCTAAGCACAGACTGTTGAAAAGCACTTTCATTGAGAGGGGTTGCCAAGCTTCTAAGAAATAACGAGTTTCCGAAATACCAGCAAATATTTTTTCACCCAATCTTGATGATACTTCGTGGTAATGATCAGTACACAAATCCCACTTGGCTCACCAAATTTTGTTCTTCTAGGTTGAAGCATTCGTCTACAGTAGCAGTTTTTATATTTAGGTTTCCCTCTATTCTCTCCAGTATAGATAGATGAATTTGGAACTCTAAATCCAACATGGTTTGTAGTAGCTCTTTGAAACTTGACAAAATAAAGGAGTTCTCAGTTTTGTCTCTATGGTTTGTTTCCTCTTCAAGTAGCCCTAGGCACAGACTGTGGAAAAGCACTTTCATTGAGAGGGGTTGCCAAGCTTCTAAGAAATAACGAGTTTCCGAAATACCAGCAAATATTTTTTCACCCAATCTTGATGATACTTGTTGCTAATGATCAGTACACAAATCCCACTTGGCTCACCAAATTTTGGTCTTCTTAGTTGAAGCGTTCGTGTACAGTAGCAGTTTTTATATTTAGGTTTCACTCTGTTCTCTCCTATACAGATAGATGAATTTGGAACTCTAAATCCAACATGGTTTGTAGTAGCTCTTTGAAACATGACAAAATAAAGGAGTTCTCAGATTTGCCTCCATGGTTTGTTTCCTCTTCAAGTAGCCCTAGCCACAGACTGTGGAAAAGCACTTTCATTGAGAGGGGTTGCCAAGCTTCTAAGAAATAACGCGTTTCCGAAATACAAGCAAATATTTTTTCACCCAATCTTGATGATACTTTGCGGTAATGATCAGTACACAAATCCCACTTGGCTTACCAAATTTTGTTCTTCTAGGTTGAAGCGTTCGTCTACAGTAGCAGTTTTTATATTTAGGTTTCCTTCTGTTCTCTCCTATATAGATAGATGAATTTGGATCTCTAAACCAACATGCTTTGTAGTAGCTCCTTGAAACTTGACAAAATAAAGGAGTTCTCAGTTTTGTCTCTATGGTTTGTTTCCTCTTCATGTAGCCCAAGGCACAGACTGTTTAAAGCACTTTCATTGAGAGGGTTTGCCAAGCTTCTAAGAAATAACGAGTTTCCGAAATACCAGCAAATATTGTTTCACCCAATCTTGATGATACTTGATGCTAATCATCAGTACACACATCACACTTGGCTCACCACATTTAGTTCTTCTAGGTTGAAGCGTTCGTGTACAGTAGCAGTTTTTATATTTAGGTTTCCCTCTGTTCTCTCCTATACAGATAGATGAATTTGGAACTCTAAATCCAACATGGTTTGTAGTAGCTCTTTGAAACTTGAAAAAATAAAGGACTTCTCAGTTTTGTCTCTATGGTTTGTTTCCTCTTCTAGTAGCCCTAGGCACAGACTGTGGAAAGCACTTTCATTGACAGGGGTTGCCAAGATTCTAAGAAATCACGAGTTTCCGAAATACCAGCAAATATTTTTTCACCCAATCTTTATAATACTTGGTGGTAATGATCAGTACACAAATCCCACTTGGCTCACTAAATTTTGTTCTTCTAGGTTGAAGCGTTCGTCTACAGTAGCAGTTTTTACATTTAGGTTTCCCTCTGTTCTCTCCCATATAGATAGATAAATTTGGAACTCTAAATCCAACATGGATTGTAGTAGCTCTTTGAAACTTGACAAAATAAAGGAGTTCTCAGTTTTGTCTCTATGGTTTGTTTCCTCTTCAAGTAGCCCTAGGCACAGACTTTGGAAAGCACTTTCATTGAGAGGGGTTGCCAAGTCTACGAAATAACGAGTTTCCGAAATACCAGCAAATATTTTTTCACCCAATCTTGATGATACTTGGTGGTAATGATCAGTACACAAATCCCACTTGGCTCACCAAATTTTGTTCTTCTAGGTTGAAGCGTTCATCTACAGTATCAGTTTTAATGTTTAGGTTTCCCTCTCTTCTCTCCTATATAGAAAGATGAATTTGGAACTCTAAATCCAACATGGTTTGTAGTAGCTCTTTGAAACTTCACAAAATAAAGGAGTTCTCAGTTTTGTCGCTATGGTTTGTTTCCTCTTCAACTAGCCCTAGGCACAGACTGTGGAAAAGCACTTTCATTGAGATGGGTTGCCAAGCTTCTAAGAAATCACGAGTTTCCGAAATACCAGCAAATATTTTTTCACCCAAACTTGGTGATACTTGTTGCTAATAATCAGTACACAAATCCCACTTGGCTCACCAAATTTTGTTCTTCTAGGTTGAAGCGTTCGTCTACAGTAGCAGTTTTTATATTTAGGTTTCCCTCTGTTGTCTCCTATACAGATAGATGAATTTGGAACTCTAAATCCAACATGGTTTGTAGTAGCTCTTTGAAACTTGACAAAATAAAGGAGTTCTCAGTTTTGTCTCTATGGTTTGTTTCCTCTTCAAGTAGCCCTAGGCACAGACTGTTGAAAGCACTTTCATTGAGAGGGGTTGCCAAGCTTCTACGAAATAACGAGTTTTCGAAATACCAGCAAATATTTTTTCACCCAATCTTGATGATACTTGGTGGTAATGATCAGTACACAAATCCCACTTGGCTCACCAAATTTTGTTCTTCTAGGTTGAAGCGTTCGTCTACAGTAGCAGTTTTTATATTTAGGTTTCACTCTGTTCTCTCCAATATAGATAGATGAATTTGGAAATGTAAATCCAACATGGTTTGTAGTAGCTCTTTGAAACTTGACAAAATAAAGGAGTTCTCAGTTTTGTCTCTATGGTTTGTTTCCTGTTCAAGTAGCCCTAGGCACAGACTGTGGGAAAGCACTTTCATTGAGATTGGTTGCCAAGCTTCTAAGAAATAACGAGTTTCCGAAATACCAGCAAATATTTTTTCACCCAATCTTGATGATACTTGGTGCTAATGATCAGTACACAAATCCCACTTGGCTCACCAAATTTTGTTCTTCTAGATTGAAGCGATCGTCTGCAGTAGCAGTTTTTATATTTAGGTTTCCCTCGTTCTCTCATAGATAGATAGATGAATTTGGAACTCTAAATCCAACATGGTTTGTAGTAGCTCTTGAAACTTGACAAAATAAAGGAGTTCTCAGATTTGTCTCTATGGTTTGTTTCCTCTTCAAGTAGCCCCTAGGCACAGACTGTGGAATAGCACTTTCATTGAGAGGGGTTGCCAAGCTTAGAAATAACGAGTTTCCAAATACCAGCAAATATTTTTTCACCCAATCTTGATGATACTTCGTGGTAAATGATCAGTACACAAATCCACTTGGCTCACCAAATTTTGTTCTTCTAGGTTGAAGCGTTCGTCTACAGTAGCAGTTTTTATATTTAGGTTTCCCTCTGATCTCTCCTATATAGATACGATGATTTGGAACTCTAAATCCAACATGGTTTGTAGTAGCTCTTTGAAACTTGACAAAATAAAGGAGTTCTCAGCTTGTCTCTATGTTGTTTCCTCTTAAAGTAGTCCTAGGCACAGACTGTGGAAAGCACTTTCATTGAGATGGTTTGCCAAGCTTCTAAAAAATAACGAGTTTCCAAAATACCAGACAAATATCTTTTCACACAATCTTGTTGATACTTGGTGGTAATGGTCAGTACATAAATCCCACTTGCTCACAAATTTGTTCTTCTAGTTTGAAGCGTTCGTCTACAGTAGCAGTTTTTTATATTTAGGTTTCCCTTCTGTTCTCTCCTATAAAGATAGATGAATTTGGAACTCTAAATCCTTAATGGTTTGTAGTAGCTCTTTGAAACTTGACAAAATAAAGGAGTTCTCAGATTGTCTCTATGGTTTGTTTCCTCTTCAAGTAGCCCTAGGCACAGACTGTGGAAAAGCACTTCTTGAGAGGGGTTGCCAAGCTTCTAAGAAATAACGAGTTTCCGAAATACAGCAAATATTTTTTCACCCAATCTTGATGATACTTGGTGGTAATGATCAGTACACAAATCCCACTTGGCTTACCAAATTTTGTTCTTCTAGTTGAAGCATTCGTCTACAGCTAGCAGTTTTATATTTAGGTTTCCCTCTATTCTCTCCTATATAGATGAGATGAATTGAACTCTAAATCCAACATGCTTTGTAGTAGCTCCTGAAATTGACAAAATAAAGGAGTTCTCAGTTTTGTCTCTATGGTTTGTTTCCTCTTCAAGTAGCCCTAGGCACAGACTGTGGAAAAGAACTTTCATTGAGAGGGGTTTTGCCAAGCTTCTAAGAAATCACGAGTTTCCGAATACCAGCAAATATTTTTTTCACCCAATCCTTGATGATGATTTGTTGCTAAATCAGTACACAATCCCACTTGGCTCACAATTTTGTTCTTCTTGTTGAAGCGTTGTGGTACAGTAGCAGTTTTTATATTTAGGGTTTCACTCTGTTCTCTCCTATACAGATAGATGAATTTGGAACTATAAATCCAACATGGTTTGTAGTAGCTGTTTGAAACATGACAAATAAAGGAGTCTCAGATTGTCTCTATGGTTTGTTTCCTCTTCAAGTAGCCCTAGCCACAGACTGTGGAAAAGCACTTTTCATTGAGAGGGGTTGCCATGCTTCTAAGAATAACGAGTTTCCGAAATACCATGCAAATATTGTTTCACCCAATCTTGATGATACTTGATGCTAATCATCAGTACACACATACACTTGGCTCACCACATTTAGTTCTTCTAGGTTGAAGCGTTCGTGTACAGTAGCAGTTTTTCATATTTAGGTTTCCCTCTGTTCTCTCCTATACAGATAGATGAATTTGGAACTCTAAAATCCACATGGTTTGTAGTAGCTCTTTGAAACTTGACAAAATAAAGGACTTCTCAGTTTTGTCTCTATGGTTTGTTTCCTCTTCAAGTAGCCCTAGGCACAGACTGTGGAAGCACTTTCATTGACAGGGTTTGCCAAGCTTCTAAGAAATAACGAGTTTCCGAAATACCAGCAAATATTTTTTCACCCAATCTTGATAATACTTGTTGCTAATGATCAGTACACAAATCCCACTTGGCTCACCAAATTTTGTTCTTCTAGGTTGAAGCGTTCGTCTACAGTAGCAGTTTTTACATTTAGGTTTCCCTCTGTTCTCATCCCATTATAGATAGATGAATTTGGAACTCTAAATCCAACATGGTTTGTAGTAGCTCTTTGAAACTTGACAAAATAAAGGAGTTCTCAGTTTGTCTCTATGGTTTGTTTCCTCTTCAAGTAGCCCTAGGCACAGACTTTGGAAAGCACTTTCATTGAGAGGGTTGCCAAGTCTACGAAATAACGAGTTTCCGAAATACCAGCAAATATTTTTTCACCCAATCTTGATGATACTTGGTGGTAATGATCAGTACACAAATCCCACTGGCTCACCAAATTTTGTTCTTCTTGTTTGAAGCGTTCGTCTACAGTAGCAGTTTTTATATTTAGGTTTCCCTCTGTTCTCTTCTATATAGAAAGATGAATTTGGAACTCTAAATCCAACATGGTTTGTAGTAGCTCTTTGAAACTTGACAAAATAAAGGAGTTCTCAGTTTTTTCGCTATGGTTTGTTTCCTCTTCAAGTAGCCCTAGGCAACAGACTGTGGAAAAGCACTTTCATTGAGAGGGGTTCCCAAGCTTCTAAGAAATCACGAGTTTCCGAAATACCAGCAAATATTTTTTCACCCAAACTTGATGATACTTGGTGGTAATGATCAGTACACAAATCCACTTGGCTCACCAAAATTTTGTTCTTCTAGGTTGAAGCGTTCGTCTACAGTAGCAGTTTTTATATTTAGGTTTTCACTCTGTTCTCTCCAATAGATAGATGATTTGGAAATGTAAATCCAACATGGTTTGTAGTAGCTCTTTGAAACTTGACAAAATAAAGGGTTCTCAAGTTTTGTCTCTATGGTTTGTTTCCTCTTCAAGTAGCCTTAGGTACAGACTGTGGAAAGCACTTTCATTGAGATGGGTTGCCAAGCTTCTAAGAAATAACGAGTTTCCGAAATACCAGCAAATATTTTTTCACACAATCTTGTTGATACTTGGTGGTAATGATCAGTACACAAATCCCACTTGGCTCACCAAATTTTGTTCTTCTAGGTTCAAGCGATCGTCTGCAGTAGCAGTTTTTATATTTAGGTTTCCTCTGTTCTCTCCTATATAGATAGATGAATTTGGAACTCTAAATCCAACATGGTTTGTAGTAGCTCTTTGAAACTTGACAAAATAAAGGAGTTCTCAGCTTTGTCTCTATGGTTTGTTTCCTCTTAAAGTAGTCCTAGGCACAGACTGTGGAAAGCACTTTCATTGAGATGGTTTGCCAAGCTTCTAAAAAATAACGAGTTTTCCAAAATACCAGCAAATATTTTTTCACACAATCTTGTTGATACTTGGTGGTAATGATCAGTACATAGATCCCCACTTGGCTCACCAAAATTTGTTCTTCTAGTTTGAAGCGTTCGTCTACAGTAGCAGTTTTTATATTTAGGTTTCCCTCTGTTCTCTCCTATAAAGATAGATGAATTTGGAACTCTAAATCCATAATGGTTTGTAGTAGCTCTTTGAACATTGACAAAATAAAGGAGTTCTCAGATTTGTCTCTATGGTTTGTTTCCTCTTCAAGTAGCCCTAGGCACAGACTGTGGAAAAGCACTTTCATTGAGAGGGGTTGCCAAGTCTAAGAAATAACGATGTTTCAAATACCAGCAAATATTTTTTCACCCAATCTTGATGATACTTGGTGTTAATGATCAGTACACAAATCCCACTTGGCTTACCAAAATTTTGTTCTTCTAGGTTGAAGCATTCGTCTACAGTAGCAGTTTTTATATTTAGGTTTCCCCTCATTCTCCTATATAGATAGATGAATTTGGAACTCTAAATCCAACATGCTTGTAGTAGCTCCTTGAAACTTGACAAAATAAAGGAGTTCTCAGTTTTGTCTCTATGGTTTGTTTCCTCTTCAAGTAGATCTAGGCACAGACTGTGGAAAAGAACTTTTTCATTGAGAGGGTTTGCCAAGCTTCTAAGAAATCACGAGTTTCCGAAATAGCCAGCAAATATTTTTTCACCCAATCTTGATGATACTTGTTGCTAATGATCAGTACACAAATCCCACTTGGCTCACCAAATTTTGTTCTTCTTTGGTTGAAGCGTTCGTGTACAGTAGCAGTTTTTATATTTAGGTTTCACTTCTGTTCTCTCCTATACAGAAGAATGAATTTGGAACTCTAAATCCAACATGGTTTGTAAATCCAACATGGTTTGTAGTAGCTGTTTGAAACATGACAAAATAAAGGAGTTCTCAGATTTGTCTCTATGGTTTGTTTCCTCTTCAATAGCCCTAGCCACAGACTGTGGAAAAGCACTTTCATTGAGAGGGGTTGCCAAGCTTCTAAGAAATAACGCGTTTCTGAAATACCAGCAAATATTTTTTCACCCAATCTTGATGATACTTGGTGGTAATGATCAGTACACAAATCCCACTTGGCTTACCAAATTTTGTTCTTCTAGGTTGAAGCGTTCGTCTACAGTAGCAGTTTTTATATTTAGGTTTCCCTCTGTTCTCTCCTATATAGATAGATGAATTTGGAACTCTATATCCAACATGCTTTGTAGTAGCTCCTTGAAACTTGACAAAATAAAGGAATTCTCAGTTTTGTCTCTATGGTTTGTTTCCTCTTCATGTAGCCAAAGGCACAGACTGTGGAAAAGCACTTTCATTGAGAGGGTTTGCCAAGCTTCTAAGAAATAACGAGTTTCCGAAATACCAGCAAATATTTTTTCACACAATATTGTTGATACTTGGTGGTAATGATCAGTACACAAATCCCACTTGGCTCACCAAATTTTGTTCTTCTAGGTTGAAGCGTTCGTCTACAGTAGCAGTTTTTATATTTAGGTTTTCTCTGTTCTCTCCTATATAGAAAGATGAATTTGGAACTCTAAATCCAACAAGTTTGTAGAAGCTCTTTGAAACTTGACAAAATAAAGGAGTTCTCAGTTTTGTCTCTATGGTTTGTTTCCTCTTCAAGTAGCCCTAGGCACAGACTGTGGAAAAGCAATTTAATTGAGATGGGTTGCCACGCTTCTAAGAAATTACGAGTTTCCGAAATACCAGCAAATATTTTTTCACCCAATCTTGATGATACTTGGTGGTTATGATCACTACACAAATCCCACTTCGCTCACCAAATTTTGTTCTTCTAGGTTGAAGCGTTCGTCTACAGTAGCAGTTTTAATGTTTAGGTTTCCCTCTGTTCTCTCCTATATAGATAGATGTATTTGGAACTCTAAATCCAACATGGTTTGTAGTAGCTCTTTGAAACTTGACAAAATAAAGGAGTTCTCAGTTTTGTCTCTATGGTTTGTTTCCTCTTCAAGTAGCCCTAGGCACAGACTGTGGAAAGCACTTTCATTGAGATGGGTTGCCAAGCTTCAAGAAATAACGAGTTTCCAAAATACCAGCAAATATTTTTTCACACAATCTTGATGATACTTGGTGGTAATGATCAGTACACAAATCCCACTTGGCTCACCAAATTTTGTTCTTCAAGGTTGAAGCGTTCGTCTACAGTAGCAGTTTTTATATTTAGGTTTCTCTCTGTTCTCTCCTATATAGATAGATGAATTTGGAACTCTAAATCCACATGGTTTGTAGTAGCTCTTTGAAACTTGACAAAATAAAGGAGTTCTCAGATTTGTCTCTATGGTTTGTTTCCTCTTCAAGTAGCCCTAAGCACAGACTGTGGAAAAAGCACTTTCATTGAGAGGGGTTGCCAAGCTTCTAAGAAATAACGAGTTTCCGAAATACCAGCAAATATTTTTTCACCCAATCTTGATGATACTTGGTGGTAATCATCAGTACACAAATCCCACTTGGCTTACTAAATTTTGTTCTTCTAGGTTGAAGCGTTCGTCTACAGTAGCAGTTTTTATATTTAGGTTTCCCTCTGTTCTCTCCTACACAGATAGATGAATTTGGAACTCTAAATCCAACATGGTTTGTAGTAGCTCTTTGAAACTTGAAAAATAAAGGAGTTCTCAGTTTTGTCTCTCTGGTTTGTTTCCTCTTCAAGTAGCCCTAGGAACAGACTGTGGAAAAGCACTTTCATTGAGATGGGTTGCCAAGCTTCTAAGAAATATCGAGTTTCCGAAATACCAGCAAATATTTTTTCACCCAAACGTGATGATACTTGGTGGTAATGATCAGCACACATATCCCACTTGGCTAACCAATTTTTGTTCATCTAGGATGAAGCATTCGTGTACAGTAGCAGTTTTTATATTTAGGTTTCCCTCTGTTCTCTCCTATATAGATAGATGAATTTGGAACTCTAAATCCAACATGGTTTGTAGTAGCTCTTTGAAACTTGACAAAATAAAGGAGTTCTCAGTTTTGTCTCTATGGTTTGCTTCCTCTTAAAGTAGCCCTAGGCACAGACTGTGGAAAGCACTTTCATTGAGATTGGTTGCCAAGCTTCTAAGAAATAACGAGTTTCCGAAATACCAGCAAATATTTTTTCACACAATCTTGTTGATACTTGGTGATAATGATCAGTACACAAATCCCACTTGGCTCACCAAATTTTGTTCTTCTAGGTTGAAGTGTTCGTCTACAGTAGCAGTTTTTATATTTAGGTTTCACTCTGTTCTCTCCTATATAGATAGATGAATTTGGAACTGCAAATCCAACATGGTTTGTAGTAGCTCTTTGAAACTTGACAAAATAAAGGAGTTCTCAGTTTTGTCGCTATGGTTTGTTTCCTCTTCAAGTAACCCTAGGCTCAGACTGTGGAAAAGCAATTTCATTGAGAAGGTTGCCAAGCTTCTAAGAAATCACGAGTTTCCGAAATGCCAGCAAATATTTTTTCACCCAATCTTGATGATACTTGGTGGTAATGATCAGTACACAAATCCCACTGGGCTCACCAAATTTTGTTCTTCTAGGTTGAAGCGTTGGTCTACAGTAGCAGTTTTTATATTTAGGTTTCACTCTGTTCTCTCATATATAGATAGATGAATTTGGAACTCTAAATCCAACATGGTTTGTAGTAGCTCTTTGAAACTTGACAAAATAAAGGAGTTCTCAGTTTTGTCTCTATGGTTTGTTTTCTCTTCAAGTAGCCCTAGGCACAGACTGTGGAAAGCACTTTCATTGAGATGGGTTGCCAAGCTTCTAAGAAATAACGAGTTTCCGAAATACCAGCAAATATTTTTTCACACAATCTTGTTGATACTTGGTGGTAATGATCAGTACACAAATCCCGGTTGGCTCACCAAATTTTGTTCTTCTAGGTTGCAGCGTTCGTCTACAGTACAGTTTTTATATTTAGGTTTCTCTCTGTTCTCTCCTATATAGATAGATGAATTTGGAACTCTAAATCCAACATGGTTTGTAGTAGCTCTTTGAAACTTGACAAAATAAAGGAGTTCTCAGATTTGTCTCTTTGGTTTGTTTCCTCTTCAAGTAGCCCTAGGCACAGACTGTGGAAAAGCACTTTCATGGAGAGGGGTTGCCAACCTTCTAAGAAATAACGAGTTTCCGAAATACCAGCATATATTTTTTCACCCAATCTTGATGATACTTGGTGGTAATGATCAGTACACAAATCCCACTTGGCTTACCAAATTTTGTTCTTCTAGGTTGAAGCGTTCGTCTACAGTAGCAGTTTTTATATTTAGGTTTCCCTCTGTTCTCTCATATATAGATAGATGAATTTGGAACTCTAAATCCAACATGGTTTGTAGTAGCTCTTTGAAACTTGACAAAATAAAGGAGTTCTCAGATTTGTCTCTATGGTTTGTTTCCTCTTCAAGTAGCCCTAGGCACAGACTGTGGAAAAGCACTTTCATTGAGAGGGTTTGCCAAGCTTCTAAGAAATAACGAGTTTCCGAAATACCAGCATATATTTTTTCACCCAATCTTGATGATACTTGGTGCTAATGATCAGTACACAAATCCCACTTGGCTCACCAAATTTTGTTCTTCGAGGTTGAAGCATTCGTGTACAGTAGCAATTTTTGTATTTAGGTTCCCCTCTGTTCTCTCCTATATAGATAGATGAATTTAGGAATCTAAATCCAACATGCTTTGTAGTAGCTCCTTGAAACTTGACAAAATAAATGAGTTCTCAGTTTTGTCTCTATGGTGTGTTTCCTCTTCATGTAGCCCAAGGCACAGACTGTGGAAAAGCACTTTCATTGAGAGGGGTTGCCAAGCTTCTAAGAAATAACGAGTTTCCGAAATACCAGCAAATATTTTTTCACCCAATCTTGATGATACTTGTTGCTAATAATCAGTACACAAATCCCACTTGGCTCACCAAATTTAGTTCTTCTAGGTTGAAGCGTTCGTGTACAGTAGCAGTTTTTATATTTAGGTTTCCCTCTGTTCTCTCCTATACAGATAGATGAATTTGGAACTCTAAATCCAACATAGTTTGTAGTAGCTCTTTGAAACTTGACAAAATAAAGGAGTTCTCAGTTTTGTCTCTATGGTTTGTTTCCTCTTCAAGTAGCCCTATGCACAGACTGTGGAAAGCACTTTCATTGAGAGGGGTTGCAAAGCTTCTACGAAATAAAGAGTTTCCGAAATACCAGCAAATATTTTTTCACCCAATCTTGATAATACTTGGTGGTAATGATCAGTACACAAATCCCACTTGGCTCACCAAATTTTGTTCTTCTAGGTTGAAGCGTTCGTCTACAGTAGCAGTTTTTATATTTAGGTTTCCCTCTGTTCTCTCCTATATAGAAAGATGAATTTGGAACTCTAAATCCAACATGGTTTGTAGTAGCACTTTGAAACTTGACAAAATAAAGGAGTTCTCAGTTTTGTCTCTCTGGTTTGTTTCCTCTTCAAGTAGCCCTAGGCACAGACTGTGGAAAAGCACTTTCATTGAGAGGGGTTCCCAAGCTTCTAAGAAATCACGAGTTTCCGAAATACCAGCAAGTATTTTTTCACCCAATCTTGATGAAACTTGGTGGTAATGATCAGTACACAAATCCCACTTGGCTCACCAAATTTTGTTCTTCTAGGTTGAAGCGTTCGTCTACAGTAACAGTTTTTATATTTAGGTTTCTCTCTGTTCTCTCCTATATAGATAGATGAGTTTGGAACTCTAAATCCAACATGGTTTGTAGTAGCTCTTTGAAACTTGACAAAATAAAGGAGTTCTCAGATTTGTCTCTATGGTTTGTTTCCTCTTCAAAAGCCCTAGGCACAGACTGTGGAAAAGCACTTTCATTGAGAGGGGTTGCCAAGCTTATAAGAAAAAACGAGTTTCCGAAATACCAGCAAATATTTTTTCACCCAATCTTGATGATACTTGTTGGTAATGATCAGTACACAAATCCCACTTGGCTTACCAAATTTTGTTCTTCTAGGTTGAAGCGTTCGTCTACAGTAGCAGTTTTTATATTTAGGTTTCACTCTGTTCTCTCCTATATTGATAGATGAATTTGGAACTCTAAATCCAACATGCTTTGTAGTAGCTCCTTGAAACTTGACAAAATAAAGGAGTTCTCAGTTTTGTCTCTATGGTTTGTTTCCTCTTCAAGTAGCCCTAGGCACAGACTGTGGAAAGCACTTTCATTGAGAGGGGTTGCCAAGCTTCTAAGAAATAACGAGTTTCCGAAATACCAGCAAATATTTTTTCACCCAATCTTGATGATACTTGGTGGTAATGATCAGTACACAAATCCCACTTGGCTCACCAAATTTTGTTCTTCTAGGTTGAAGCGTTCGTCTACCGTAGCAGTTTTTATATTTAGGTTTCTCTCTGTTCTCTTCTATATAGATAGATGAATTTGGAACTCTAAATCCAACATGGTTTGTAGTAGCTCTTTGAAACTTGACAAAATAAAGTAGTTTTCAGATTTTTCTCTATGGTTTGTTTTTCTTCAAGCAGCCCTATGCACAGATTGTGGAAAAGCACTTTCATTGAGAGGGGTTGCCAAGCTTCTAAGAAATAACGAGTTTCCGAAATACCAGCAAATATTTTTTCACCCAATCTTGATGATACTTGGTGGTAATGATCAGTAAAAAATCCCACTTGGCTCACCAAATTTTGTTCTTCTAGGTTGAAGCGTTCGTCTACAGTAACAGTTTTTATATTTAGGTTTCCCTCTGTTCTCTCCTATATAGATAGATGAATTTGGAACTCTAAATCCAACATGGTTTGTAGTAGCTCTTTGAAACTTGACAAAATAAAGGAGTTCTCAGTTTTGTCTCTGTGGTTTGTTTCCTCTTAAAGTAGCCCTAGCACAGACTCTGGAAAGCCCTTTCAATGAGATGGGTTGCCAAGCTTCTAAGAAATAACGAGTTTCCGAAATACCAGCAAATATTTTTTCACACAATATTGTTGATACTTGGTGGTAATGATCAGGACACAAATTTCACTTGGCTCACCAAATTTTGTTCTTCTAGTTTGAAGCGTTCGTCTACATTAGCAGTTTTTATGTTTAGGTTTCTCTCTGTTCTCTCCTATATAGATAGATGAATTTGGAACTCTAAATCCAACATGGTTTGTAGTAGCTCTTTGAAACTTGACAAAATAAAGGAGTTCTCAGATTTGACTCTATGGTTTGTTTCCTCTTCAAGTAGCCCTAGGCACAGACTGTGGAAAAGCACTTTCATTGAGAGGGGTTGCCAAGCTTCTAATAAAGAACGAGTTTCCGAAATACCAGCAAATATTATTTCACCCAATCTTGATGATACTTGGTGGTAATGATCAATACACAAATCCCACTTGGCTTACCAAATTTAGTTCTTCTAGGTTGAAGCGTTCGTCTACAGTAGCAGTTTTTATATTTAGGTTTCCCTCTGTTCTCTCCTATACAGATAGATGAATTTGGAACTCTAAATCCAACATGGTTTGTAGTAGCTCTTTGAAACTTGACAAAATAAAGGAGTTCTCAGTTTGGTCTCTCTGGTTTGTTTCCTCTTAGAGTAGCCCTCGGAACAGACTGTGGAAAAGCACTTTCATTGAGATGGGTTGCCAAGCTTCTAATAAAGAACGAGTTTCCGAAATACCAGCAAATATTATTTCACCCAATCTTGATGATACTTGGTGGTAATGATCAGCACACAAATCCCACTTGGCTTACCAAATTTTGTTCTTCTAGGTTGAAGCGTTCGTCTACAGTAGCAGTTTTTATATTTAGGTTTCCCTCTGTTCTCTCATATATAGATAGATGAATTTGGAACTCTAAATCCAACATGGTTTGTAGTAGCTCTTTGAAACTTGACAAAATAAAGGAGTTCTCAGATTTGTCTCTATGGTTTGTTTCCTCTTAAAGTAGCCCTAGGAACAGACTGTGGAAAAGCACTTTCATTGAGAGGGGTTGCCAAGCTTCTAAGAAATAACGAGTTTCCGAAATACCAGCAAATATTTTTTCACCCAATCTTGATGACACTTGGTGCTAATGATCAGTACACAAATCCCACTTGGCTCACCAAATTTTGTTCTTCGAGGTTGAAGCATTCGTGTACAGTAGCAGTTTTTATATTTAGGTTTCACTCTGTTCTCTCATATATAGATAGATGAATTTGAAACTCTAAATCCAACATGGTTTGTAGTAGCTCTTTGAAACTTGACAAAATAAAGGAGTTCTCAGTTTTGTCTCTATGGTTTGTTTCCTCTTCAAATAGCCCTAGGCACAGACTGTGGAAAGCACTTTCATTGAGATGGGTTGCCAAGCTTCTAAGAAATAACGAGTTTCCGAAATAACAGCAAATATTTTTTCACACAATCTTGTTGACACTTGGTGGTAATGATCAGTACACAAATCCCACTTGGCTCACCAAATTTTGTTCTTCTAGGTTGAAGCGTTCGTCTACAGTAGCAGTTTTTGTATTTAGGTTTCACTCTGTTCTCTCCTATACAGATAGATGAATTTGGAACTCTAAATCCAACATGGTTTGTAGTAGCTCTTTGAAACTTGACAAAATAAAGGAGTTCTCAGATTTGTCTCTATGGTTCGTTTCTTCTTCAAGTAGCCCTAGGCACAGACTGTGGAAAAGCACTTTCATTGAGAGGGGTTGCCAAGCTTCTAAGAAATAACGAGTTTCCGAAATACCAGGAAATATTTTTTCTCCCAATCTTGATGATACTTGGTGGTAATGATCAGTACACAAATCCCACTTGGCTTACCAAATTTTGTTCTTCGAGGTTGAAGCGTTCGTCTACAGTAGCAGTTTTTATATTTAGGTTTCCCTCTGTTCTCTCCTATATAGATAGATGAATTTAGGAATCTAAATCCAACATGCTTTGTAGTAGCTCCTTGAAAGTTGACGAAATAAATGAGTTCTCAGTTTTGTCTCTATGGTTTGTTTCCTCTTCATGTAGCCCAAGGCACAGAGTGTGGAAAAACACTTTCATTGAGAGGGGTTGCCAAGCTTCTAAGAAATAACGAGTTTCCGAAATACCAGCAAATATTTTTTCACCCAATCTTAATGATACTTGTTGCTAATAATCAGTACACAAATCCCACTTGGCTCACCAAATTTAGTTCTTCTAGGTTGAAGCGTTCGTGTACAGTAGCAGTTTTTATATTTAGGTTTCCCTCTGTTCTCTCCTATACAGATAGATGAATTTGGAACTCTAAATCCAACATAGTTTGTAGTAGCTCTTTGAAACTTGACAAAATAAAGGAGTTCTCAGTTTTATCTCAATGGTTTGTTTCCTCTTCAAGTAGCCCTATGCACAGACTGTGGAAAGCACTTTCATTGAGAGGGGTTGCAAAGCTTCTACGAAATAACAAGTTTCCGAAATACCAGCAAATATTTTTTCACCCAATCTTGATAATACTTGGTGGTAATGATCAGTACACAAATCCCACTTGGCTCACCAAATTTTGGTCTTCTAGGTTGAAGCGTTCGTCTACAGTAGCAGTTTTTATATTTAGGTTTCCCTCTGTTCTCTCCTATATAGAAAGATGAATTTGGAACTCTAAATCCAACATGGTTTGTAGTAGCACTTTGAAACTTGACAAAATAAAGGAGTTCTCAGTTTTGTCTCTCTGGTTTGTTTCCTCTTCAAGTAGCCCTAGGCACAGACTGTGGAAAAGCACTTTCATTGAGAGGGGTTGCCAAGCTTCTAAGAAATAACGAGTTTCCGAAATACCAGCAAATATTTTTTCACCCAATCTTGATGAAACTTGGTGGTAATGATCAGTACACAAATCCCACTTGGCTCACCAAATTTTGTTCTTCTAGGTTGAAGCGTTCGTCTACAGTAACAGTTTTTATATTTAGGTTTCTCTCTGTTCTCTCCTATATAGATAGATGAGTTTGGAACTCTAAATCCAACATGGTTTGTAGTAGCTCTTTGAAACTTGACAAAATAAAGGAGTTCTCAGATTTGTCTCTATGGTTTGTTTCCTCTTCAAAAGCCCTAGGCAGAGACTGTGGAAAAGCACTTTCATTGAGAGGGGTTGCCAAGCTTATAAGAAAAAACGAGTTTCCGAAATACCAGCAAATATTTTTTCACCCAATCTTGATGATACTTGTTGGTAATGATCAGTACACAAATCCCACTTGGCTTACCAAATTTTGTTCTTCTAGGTTGAAGCGTTCGTCTACAGTAGCAGTTTTTATATTTAGGTTTCACTCTGTTCTCTAATATATTGATAGATGAATTTGGAACTCTAAATCCAACATGCTTTGTAGTAGCTCCTTGAAACTTGACAAAATAAAGGAGTTCTCAGTTTTGTCTCTATGGTTTGTTTCCTCTTCAAGTAGCCCTAGGCACAGACTGTGGAAAGCACTTTCATTGAGAGGGGTTGCCAAGCTTCTAAGAAATAACGAGTTTCCGAAATACCAGCAAATATTTTTTCACCCAATCTTGATGATACTTGGTGGTAATGATCAGTACACAAATCCCACTTGGCTCACCAAATTTTGTTCTTCTAGGTTGAAGCGTTCGTCTACCGTAGCAGTTTTTATATTTAGGTTTCTCTCTGTTCTCTCCTATATAGATAGATGAATTTGGAACTCTAAATCCAACATGGTTTGTAGTAGCTCTTTGAAACTTGACAAAATAAAGTAGTTTTCAGATTTTTCTCTATGGTTTGTTTTTCTTCAAGCAGCCCTATGCACAGATTGTGGAAAAGCACTTTCATTGAGAGGGGTTGCCAAGCTTCTAAGAAATAACGAGTTTTCGAAATACCAGCAAATATTTTTTCACCCAATCTTGATGATACTTGGTGGTAATGATCAGTAGAAAAATCCCACTTGGCTCACCAAATTTTGTTCTTCTAGGTTGAAGCGTTCGTCTACAGTAACAGTTTTTATATTTAGGTTTCCCTCTGTTCTCTCCTATATAGATAGATGAATTTGGAACTCTAAATCCAACATGGTTTGTAGTAGCTCTTTGAAACTTGACAAAATAAAGGAGTTCTCAGTTTTGTCTCTGTGGTTTGTTTCCTCTTAAAGTAGCCCTAGCACAGACTCTGGAAAGCCCTTTCAATGAGATGGGTTGCCAAGCTTCTAAGAAATAACGAGTTTCCGAAATACCAGCAAATATTTTTTCACACAATATTGTTCATACTTGGTGGTAATGATCAGGACACAAATTTCACTTGGCTCACCAAATTTTGTTCTTCTAGGTTGAAGCGTTCGTCTACATTAGCAGTTTTTATGTTTAGGTTTCTCTCTGTTCTCTCCTATATAGATAGATGAATTTGGAACTCTAAATCCAACATGGTTTGTAGTAGCTCTTTGAAACTTGACAAAATAAAGGAGTTCTCAGATTTGACTCTATGGTTTGTTTCCTCTTCAAGTAGCCCTAGGCACAGACTGTGGAAAAGCACTTTCATTGAGAGGGGTTGCCAAGCTTCTAAGAAATAACGAGTTTCCGAAATACCAGCAAATATTTTTTCACCCAATCTTGATGATACTTGTTGCTAATAATCAGTACACAAATCCCACTTGGCTCACCAAATTTAGTTCTTCTAGGTTGAAGCGTTCGTGTACAGTAGCAGTTTTTATATTTAGGTTTCCCTCTGTTCTCTCCTATACAGATAGATGAATTTGGAACTCTAAATCCAACATAGTTTGTAGTAG
>NW_027516871.1:0-51998 GCF_048772815.1 Callospermophilus lateralis
CTTAGAACTACTTCATTTTGTCAAGTTTCAAGGAGCTAGCACAAACCGTGTTTGATTCAGAGTTTCAAACACATCTATCTATATAGCAGAAAACAGAGTGAAACCTAAAAATTCAAAGTGTTACTGGAAACGAATGCTTGAACCTCGAAGAGTGAAAGTTGGGCAACCAAGTGGGATTAGTGAACTGATCATTAACACCAAGTATCATCAATTTTTGGTGAAAAAATGTTTGCTGAGATTTCAGCAAACTAGTAGTTTTTTGGAAGCTTGGCAACCCCTTTCAAACGAAAGTGTTTTTCGCCAGTCTCTGCATGGGGTACATCAAGAGGAAACAAACCATAGAGATAGAACTTAGAACTACTTCATTTGGTCAAGTTTCAAGGAGCTAGCACAAAACGTGTTTGATTTAGAATTCCAAACACATCTATCTATATAGCAGAAAACAGAGTGAAACCTAAAAATTCAAAGTGTTACTAGAAACGAACGCTTGAACCTAGAAGAGTGAAAGTTGGGCAGCCAAGTGGGCTTAGTGAACTGATCATTACCACCAAGTATCATTAAGATTTGGTGAAAAAATGTTTGCTGAGATTTCAGCAAACTAGTAGTTTTTTGGAAGCTTGGCAACCCCTTTCAAACGAAAGTGTTTTTCACCAGTCTCTGCATGGGGTACTTCAAGAGGAAACAAACCATAGAGATAGAACTTAGAACTACTTCATTTGGTCAAGTTTCAAGGAGCTAGCACAAACCGTGTTTGATTTAGAATTCCAAACACATCTATCTATATAGCGGAAAACAGAGTGAAACCTAAAAATTCAAAATGTTACTGGAAACGAACGCTTGAACCTAGAAGAGTGAAAGTTGGGCAGCCAAGTAGGATTAGTGAACTGATCATTACCACCAAGTATCATCAAGTTTTGGTGAAAAACTGTTTGCTGAGATTTCAGCAAAATAGTAATTTTTTTTAAGCTTGGCAACCCCTTTCAAACGAAAGTGTTTTTCGCCAGTCTCTGCATGGGGTACTTCAAGAGGAAACAAACCATAGAGATAGAACTTAGAACTACTTCATTTGGTCAAGTTTCAAGGAGCTAGCACAAACCGTGTTTGATTTAGAATTCCAAACACATCTATCTATGTAGGAGAAAACAGAGTGAAACCTAAAATTCAAACTGTTACTGGAAACGAATGCTTCAACCTAGAAGAATAAAAATTGGGTAGACAAGTGGGATTAGTGAACTGATCATTACCACCAAGTATCATTAAGATTTGGTGAAAAATGTTTTGCTGAGATTTCAGCAAACTAGTAGTTTTTTGGAAGCTTGGCCAATTCTTTCAAACGAAAGTGTTTTTGGCCAGTCTCTGCATGGTGTACTTCAAGAGGAAACAAACCATAGAGATGGAACATAGAACTTCTTCATTTGGTCAAGTTTCAAGGAGCTAGCACAAACCGTGTTTGATTTAGAGTTTCAAACACATCTATCTATATAGCAGAAAACAGAGTGAAACCTAAAAATTCAAAGTGTTACTGGAAACGAACGCTTGAACCTAGAAGAGTAAAAATTGGGCAGCCAAGTGGGATTAGTGAACTGATCATTACCACCAATTATCATCAAGATTTGGTGAAAAAATGTTTGCTGAGATTTCAGCAAACTAGTAGTTTTTGGAAGCTTGGCAACACCTTTCAAACGAAATTGTTTTTCGCCAGTCTCTGCATGGGGTACTTCAAGAGGAAACAAACCATAGAGATAGAACTTAGAACTACTTCATTTGGTCAAGTTTCAAGGAGCTAGCACAAACCGTGTTTGATTTAGAATTCCAAACACATCTATCTATATAGCGGAAAACAGAGTGAAACCTAAAACTTCAAACTGTTACTGGAAACGAATGCTTCAACCTAGAAGAATAAAAATTGGGTAGCCAAGTGGGATTAGTGAACTGATCATTACCACCAAATATCATTAAGATTTGGTGAAAATTTTTGCTGAGATTTCAGCAATCTAGTAGTTTTTTCGATGCTTGGCCACTTCTTTCAAACGAAAGTGTTTTTCACCAGTCTCTGCATGGGGTACTTCAAGAGGAAACAAACCATAGAGATAGAACTTAGAACTACTTCATTTGGTCAAGTTTCACGGAGCTAGCACAAACCGTGTTTGATTCAGAGTTTCAAACACATCTATCTATATAGCAGAAAACAGAGTGAAACCTAAAAATTCAAAGTGTTACTGGAAACGAACGCTTGAACCTAGAAGAATGAAAGTTGGGCAGCCAAGTGGGATTAGTGAACTGATCATTACCACCAAGTATCATTAAGATTTGGTGAAAAAATGTTTGCTGAGATTTCAGCAAACTAGTAGTTTTTTGGAAGCTTGGCAACCCCTTTCAAACGAAAGTGTTTTTCGCCAGTCTCTGCATGGGGTACTTCAAGAGGAAACAAACCATAGAGATAGAACTTAGAACTACTTCATTTTGTCAAGTTTCAAAGATCTAGCACAATCCTTGTTTGATTCAGAGTTTCAAACACATGTATTTATATAGCAGAAAACAGAATGAAACCTAAAAATTCAAAGTGTTACTGGAAACGAACACTTGAACCTAGAAGAGTGAAAGTTGGGCAGCCAAGTGGGATTAGTGAACTGATCATTACCACCAAGTATCATCAAGTTTTGGTGAAAAAATGTTTGCTGAGATTTCAGCAAACTAGTAGTTTTTTGGAAGCTTGGCAACCCCTTTCAAACGAAAGTGTTTTTCGCCAGTCTCTGCATGGGGTGCTTCAAGAGGAAACAAACCATAGAGATAGAACTTAGAACTACTTCATTTGGTCAAGTTTCAAGGAGCTAGCACAAACCGTGTTTGATTTAGAATTCCAAACACATCTATCTATGTAGGAGAAAACAGAGTGAAACCTAAAAATTCAAACTGTTACTGGAAATGAATGCTTCAACCTAGAAGAATAAAAATTGGGTAGCCAAGTGGGATTAGTGAACTGATCATTACCACCAAGTATCATTAAGATTTGGTGAAAAAAGTTTTGCTGAGATTTCAGCAAACTAGTAGTTTTTTGGAAGCTTGGCCACTTCTTTCAAACGAAAGTGTTTTTCGCCAGTCTCTGCATGGGGTACTTCAAGAGGAAACAAACCATAGAGATAGAACTTAGAACTACTTCATTTGGTCAAGTTTCAAGGAGCTAGCACAAACCGTGTTTGATTTAGAATTCCAAACACATCTATCTATATAGCGGAAAACAGAGTGAAACCTAAAAATTCAAAGTGTTACCGGAAACGAACGCTTGAACCTAGAAGAGTGAAAGTTGGGCAGCCAAGTGGGATTAGTGAACTGATCATTACCACCAAGTATCATTAAGATTTGGTGAAAAAATGTTTGCTGAGATTTCAGCAAACTAGTAGTTTTTTGGAAGCTTGGCAACCCCTTTCAAACGAAAGTGTTTTTCGCCAGTCTCTGCATGGGGTACTTCAAGAGGAAACAAACCATAGAGATAGAACTTAGAACTACTTCATTTTGTCAAGTTTCAAGGAGCTAGCACAAACCGTGTTTGATTTAGAATTAGAAACACATCTATCTATATAGCAGAAAACAGAGTGAAACCTAAAACTTCAAACTGTTACTGGAAACGATGCTTCAACCTAGAAGAATAAAAATTGGGTAGCCAAGTGGGATTAGTGAACTGATCATTATCACCAAGTATCATTAAGATTTGGTGAAAAAAGGTTTGCTGAGATTTCAGCAAACTAATAGTTTTTTGGAAGCTTGGCCACTTCTTTCAAACGAAAGTGTTTTTCGCCAGTCTCTGCATGGTGTACTTCAAGAGGAAACAAACCATAGAGATGGAACATAGAACTCCTTCATTTGGTCAAGTTTCAAGGAGCTAGCACAAACCGTGTTTGATTTAGAGTTTCAAACACATCTATCTATATAGCAGAAAACAGAGTGAAACCTAAAAATTCAAAGTGTTACTGGAAACGAACGCTTGAACCTAGAAGAGTAAAAATTGGGCAGCCAAGTGGGATTAGTGAACTGATCCTTACCACCAAGTATCATCAAGATTTGGTGAAACAATGTTTGCTGAGATTTCAGCAAACTAGTAGTTTTTTGGAAGCTTGGCAACCCCTTTCAAACGAAAGTGTTTTTCGCCAGTCCTTGCATGGGGTACGTCAAGAGGAAACAAACCATAGAGATAGAACTTAGAACTACTTCATTTGGTCAAGTTTCAAGGAGCTAGCAAAAACCGTGTTTGATTTAGAATTCCAAACACAGCTATCTATGTAGCAGAAAACAGAGTGAAACCTAAAAATTCAAAGTGTTACTGGAAATGAACGCTTGAACCTAGAAGAGTGAAAGTTGGGCAGCCAAGTGAGATTAGTGAACTGATCATTACCACCAAGTATCATCAAGATTTGGTGAAAAAATGTTTGCTGAGATTTCAGAAAACTAGTAGTTTTTTGGAAGCTTGGCAACCCCATTCAAACGAAAGTGTTTTTCGCCAGTCTCTGCATGGGGTACATCAAGAGGAAACAAACCATAGAGATAGAACTTAGAACTACTTCATTTTGTCAAGTTTCAAGGAGCTAGCACAAACCGTGTTTGATTCAGAGTTTCAAACACATCTATCTATATAGCAGAAAACAGAGTGAAACCTAAAAATTCAAAGTGTTACTGGAAACGAATGCTTGAACCTCGAAGAGTGAAAGTTGGGCAACCAAGTGGGATTAGTGAACTGATCATTAACACCAAGTATCATCAATTTTTGGTGAAAAAATGTTTGCTGAGATTTCAGCAAACTAGTAGTTTTTTGGAAGCTTGGCAACCCTTTCAAACGAAAGTGTTTTTCGCCAGTATCTGCATGGGGTACATCAAGAGGAAACAAACCATAGAGATAGAACTTAGAACTACTTCATTTGGTCAAGTTTCAAGGAGCTAGCACAAAACGTGTTTGATTTAGAATTCCAAACACATCTATCTATATAGCAGAAAACAGAGTGAAACCTAAAAATTCAAAGTGTTACTGGAAACGAACGCTTGAACCTAGAAGAGTGAAAGTTGGGCAGCCAAGTGGGCTTAGTGAACTGATCATTACCACCAAGTATCATTAAGATTTGGTGAAAAAATGTTTGCTGAGATTTCAGCAAACTAGTAGTTTTTTGGAAGCTTGGCAACCCCTTTCAAACGAAAGTGTTTTTCGCCAGTCTCTGCATGGGGTACTTCAAGAGGAAACAAACCATAGAGATAGAACTTAGAACTACTTCATTTTGTCAAGTTTCAAGGAGCTAGCACAAACCGTGTTTGATTCAGAGTTTCAAACACATCTATTTATATAGCAGAAAACAGAGTGAAACCTAAAAATTCAAAGTGTTACTGGAAACGAACGCTTGAACCTAGAAGAGTGAAAGTTGGGCAGCCAAGTGGGATTAGTGAACTGATCATTACCACCAAGTATCATCAAGTTTTGGTGAAAAACTGTTTGCTGAGATTTCAACAAAATAGTAGTTTTTTGGAAGCCTGGAAACCCCGTTCAAACGAAAGTTTTTTTCGCCAGTCTCTGCATGGGGTACTTCAAGAGGAAACAAACAAGAGATAGAACTTAGAACTACTTCATTTGGTCAAGTTTCAAGGAGCTAGCACAAACCGTGTTTGATTCAGAGTTTCAAACACATCTATCTATATAGCAGAAAACAGAGTGAAACCTAAAAATTCAAAGTGTTACTGGAAATGAACGCTTGAACCTAGAAGAGTGAAAGTTGGGCAGCCAAGTAGGATTAGTGAACTGATCATTACCACCAAGTATCATCAATTTTTGGTGAAAAACTGTTTGCTGAGATTTCAGCAAACTAGTAGTTTTTGGAAGCTTGGCAACCCCTTTCAAACGAAAGTGTTTTTCGCCAGTCTCTGCATGGGGTACGTCAAGAGGAAACAAACCAAAGAGATAGAACTTAGAACTACTTCATTTGGTCAAGTTTCAAGGAGCTAGCACAAACCGTGTTTGATTTAGAATTCCAAACACAGCTATCTATGTAGCAGAAAACAGAGTGAAACCTAAAAATTCAAAGTGTTACTGGAAATGAACGCTTGAACCTAGAAGAGTGAACGTTGGGCAGCCAAGTGAGATTAGTGAACTGATCATTACCACCAAGTATCATCAAGATTTGGTGAAAAAATGTTTGCTGAGATTTCAGAAAACTAGTAGTTTTTTGGAAGCTTGGCAACCCCATTCAAACGAAAGTGTTTTTCGCCAGTCTCTGCATTGGGTACTTCAAGAGGAAACAAACCATTGAGATAGAACTTAGAACTACTTCATTTTGTCAAGTTCAAGGAGCTAGCACAAACCGTGTTTGATTCAGAGTTTCAAACACATCTATCTATATAGCAGAAAACAGAGTGAAACCTAAAAATTCAAAGTGTTACTGGAAACGAATGCTTGAACCTCGAAGAGTGAAAGTTGGGCAGCCAAGTGGGATTAGTGAACTGATCATTAACACCAAGTATCATCAAGTTTTGGTGAAAAAATGTTTGCTGAGATTTCAGCAAACTAGTAGTTTTTTGGAAGCTTGGCAACCCCTTTCAAACGAAAGTGTTTTTCGCCAGTCTCTGCATGGGGTACTTCAAGAGGAAACAAACCATAGAGATAGAACTTAGAACTACTTCATTTGGTCAAGTTTCAAGGAGCTAGCACAAAACGTGTTTGATTTAGAATTCCAAACACATCTATCTATGTAGCAGAAAACAGAGTGAAACCTAAAAATTCAAAGTGTTACTGGAAACGAACGCTTGAACCTAAAAGAGTGAAAGTTGTGCAGCCAAGTGGGCTTAGTGAACTGATCATTACCACCAAGTATCATTAAGATTTGGTGAAAAAATGTTTGCTGAGATTTCAGCAAACTAGTTGTTTTTTGGAAGCTTGGCAACCCCTTTAAAACGAAAGTGTTTTTCGCCAGTCTCTGCATGGGGTACTTCAAGAGGAAACAAACCATAGAGATAGAACTTAGAACTACTTCATTTTGTCAAGTTTCAAGGAGCTAGCACAAACCGTGTTTGATTCAGAGTTTCAAACACATCTATTTATATAGCAGAAAACAGAGTGAAACCTAAAAATTCAAAGTGTTACTGGAAACGAACGCTTGAACCTAGAAGAGTGAAAGTTGGGCAGCCAAGTGGGATTAGTGAACTGATCATTACCACCAAGTATCATCAAGTTTTGGTGAAAAACTGTTTGCTGAGATTTCAGCAAAATAGTAGTTTTTTGGAAGCTTGGCAACCCCTTTCAAACGAAAGTGTTTTTCGCCAGTCTCTGCATGGGGTACTTCAAGAGGAAACAAACCATAGAGATAGAACTTAGAACTACTTCATTTGGTCAAGTTTCAAGGAGCTAGCACAAACCGTGTATGATTTAGAATTCCAAACCCATCTATCTATGTAGGAGAAAACAGAGTGAAACCTAAAACTTCAAACTGTTACTGGAAACGAATGCTTCAACCTAGAAGAATAAAAATTGGGTAGCCAAGTGGGATTAGTGAACTGATCATTACCACCAAGTATCATTAAGATTTGGTGAAAAATGTTTTGCTGAGATTTCAGCAAACTAGTAGTTTTTTGGAAGCTTGGCCACTTCTTTCAAACGAAAGTGTTTTTCGCCAGTCTCTGCATGGGGTACTTCAAGAGGAAACAAACCATAGAGATAGAACTTAGAACTACTTCATTTGGTCAAGTTTCACGGAGCTAGCACAAACCGTGTTTGATTCAGAGTTTCAAACACATCTATCTATATAGCAGAAAACAGAGTGAAACCTAAAAATTCAAAGTGTTACTGGAAACGAACGCTTGAACCTAGAAGAGTGAAAGTTGGGCAGCCAAGTGGGATTAGTGAACTGATCATTACCACCAAGTATCATTAAGATTTGGTGAAAAAATGTTTGCTGAGATTTCAGCAAACTAGTAGTTTTTTGGAAGCTTGGCAACCCCTTTCAAACGAAAGTGTTTTTCGCCAGTCTCTGCATGGGGTACTTCAAGAGGAAACAAACCATAGAGATAGAACTTAGAACTACTTCATTTTGTCAAGTTTCAAGGATCTAGCACAATCCGTGTTTGATTCAGAGTTTCAAACACATGTATTTATATAGCAGAAAACAGAATGAAACCTAAAAATTCAAAGTGTTACTGGAAACGAACACTTGAACCTAGAAGAGTGAAAGTTGGGCAGCCAAGTGGGATTAGTGAACTGATCATTACCACCAAGTATCATCAAGTTTTGGTGAAAAAATGTTTGCTGAGATTTCAGCAAACTAGTAGTTTTTTGGAAGCTTGGCAACCCCTTTCAAACGAAAGTGTTTTTCGCCAGTCTCTGCATGGGGTGCTTCAAGAGGAAACAAACCATAGAGATAGAACTTAGAACTACTTCATTTGGTCAAGTTTCAAGGAGCTAGCACAAACCGTGTTTGATTAAGAATTCCAAACACATCTATCTATGTAGGAGAAAACAGAGTGAAACCTAAAAATTCAAACTGTTACTGGAAATGAATGCTTCAACCTAGAAGAATAAAAATTGGGTAGCCAAGTGGGATTAGTGAACTGATCATTACCACCAAGTACCATTAAGATTTGGTGAAAAAAGTTTTGCTGAGATTTCAGCAAACTAGTAGTTTTTTGGAAGCTTGGCCACTTCTTTCAAACGAAAGTGTTTTTCGCCAGTCTCTGCATGGGGTATTTCAAGAGGAAACAAACCATAGAGATAGAACTTAGAACTACTTCATTTGGTCAAGTTTCAAGGAGCTAGCACAAACCGTGTTTGATTTAGAATTCCAAACACATCTATCTATATAGCGGAAAACAGAGTGAAACCTAAAAATTCAAAGTGTTACCGGAAACGAACGCTTGAACCTAGAAGAGTGAAAGTTGGGCAGCCAAGTGGGATTAGTGAACTGATCATTACCACCAAGTATCATTAAGATTTGGTGAAAAAATGTTTGCTGAGATTTCAGCAAACTAGTAGTTTTTTGGAAGCTTGGCAACCCCTTTCAAACGAAAGTGTTTTTCACCAGTCTCTGCATGGGGTACTTCAAGAGGAAACAAACCATAGAGATAGAACTTAGAACTACTTCATTTTGTCAAGTTTCAAGGAGCTAGCACAAACCGTGTTTGATTCAGAGTTTCAAACACATGTATTTACATAGCAGAAAACAGAATGAAACCTAAAAATTCAAAGTGTTACTGGAAACGAACGCTTGAACCTAGAAGAGTGAAAGTTGGGCAGCCAAGTGGGATTAGTGAACTGATCATTACCACCAAGTATCATCAAGTTTTGGTGAAAAAATGTTTGCTGAGATTTCAGCAAACTAGTAGTTTTTTGGAAGCTTGGCAACCCCTTTCAAACGAAAGTGTTTTTCGCCAGTCTCTGCATGGGGTACTTCAAGAGGAAACAAACCATAGAGATAGAACTTAGAACTACTTCATTTGGTCAAGTTTCAAGGAGCTAGCACAAACCGTGTTTGATTTAGAATTAGAAACACATCTATCTATATAGCAGAAAACAGAGTGAAACCTAAAACTTCAAACTGTTACTGGAAACGATGCTTCAACCTAGAAGAATAAAAATTGGGTAGCCAAGTGGGATTAGTGAACTGATCATTATCACCAAGTATCATTAAGATTTGGTGAAAAACGGTTTGCTGAGATTTCAGCAAACTAATAGTTTTTTGGAAGCTTGGCCACTTCTTTCAAACGAAAGTGTTTTTCGCCAGTATCTGCATGGTGTACTTCAAGAGGAAACAAACCATAGAGATGGAACATAGAACTCCTTCATTTGGTCAAGTTTCAAGGAGCTAGCACAAACCGTGTTTGATTTAGAGTTTCAAACACATCTATCTATATAGCAGAAAACAGAGTGAAACCTAAAAATTCAAAGTGTTACTGGAAACGAACGCTTGAACCTAGAAGAGTAAAAATTGGGCAGCCAAGTGGGATTAGTGAACTGATCATTACCACCAAGTATCATCAAGATTTGGTGAAAAAATGTTTGCTGAGATTTCAGCAAACTAGTAGTTTTTTGGAAGCTTGGCAACCCCTTTCAAACGAAAGTGTTTTTCGCCAGTCCTTGCATGGGGTACGTCAAGAGGAAACAAACCATAGAGATAGAACTTAGAACTACTTCATTTGGTCAAGTTTCAAGGAGCTAGCACAAACCGTGTTTGATTTAGAATTCCAAACACAGCTATCTATGTAGCAGAAAACAGAGTGAAACCTAAAAATTCAAAGTGTTACTGGAAATGAACGCTTGAACCTAGAAGAGTGAAAGTTGGGCAGCCAAGTGAGATTAGTGAACTGATCATTACCACCAAGTATCATCAAGATTTGGTGAAAAAATGTTTGCTGAGATTTCAGAAAACTAGTAGTTTTTTGGAAGCTTGGCAACCCCATTCAAACGAAAGTGTTTTTCGCCAGTCTCTGCATGGGGTACATCAAGAGGAAACAAACCATAGAGATAGAACTTAGAATTACTTCATTTTGTCAAGTTTCAAGGAGCTAGCACAAACCGTGTTTGATTCAGAGTTTCAAACACATCTATCTATATAGCAGAAAACAGAGTGAAACCTAAAAATTCAAAGTGTTACTGGAAACGAATGCTTGAACCTCGAAGAGTGAAAGTTGGGCAACCAAGTGGGATTAGTGAACTGATCATTAACACCAAGTATCATCAATTTTTGGTGAAAAAATGTTTGCTGAGATTTCAGCAAACTAGTAGTTTTTTGGAAGCTTGGCAACCCCTTTCAAACGAAAGTGTTTTTCGCCAGTCTCTGCATGGGGTACATCAAGAGGAAACAAACCATAGAGATAGAACTTAGAACTACTTCATTTGGTCAAGTTTCAAGGAGCTAGCACAAAACGTGTTTGATTTAGAATTCCAAACACATCTATCTATATAGCAGAAAACAGAGTGAAACCTAAAAATTCAAAATGTTACTGGAAACGAACGCTTGAACCTAGAAGAGTGAAAGTTGGGCAGCCAAGTGGGCTTAGTGAACTGATCATTACCACCAAGTATCATTAAGATTTGGTGAAAAAATGTTTGCTGAGATTTCAGCAAACTAGTAGTTTTTTGGAAGCTTGGCAACCCCTTTCAAACGAAAGTTTTTTTCGCCAGTCTCTGCATGGGGTACTTCAAGAGGAAACAAACCATAGAGATAGAACTTAGAACTACTTCATTTTGTCAAGTTTCAAGGAGCTAGCACAAACCGTGTTTGATTCAGAGTTTCAAACACATCTATTTATATAGCAGAAAACAGAGTGAAACCTAAAAATTCAAAGTGTTACTGGAAACGAACGCTTGAACCTAGAAGAGTGAAAGTTGGGCAGCCAAGTGGGATTAGTGAACTGATCATTACCACCAAGTATCATCAAGTTTTGGTGAAAAACTGTTTGCTGAGATTTCAACAAAATAGTAGTTTTTTGGAAGCCTGGAAACCCCGTTCAAACGAAAGTTTTTTTCGCCAGTCTCTGCATGGGGTACTTCAAGAGGAAACAAACAAGAGATAGAACTTAGAACTAATTCATTTGGTCAAGTTTCAAGGAGCTAGCACAAACCGTGTTTGATTCAGAGTTTCAAACACATCTATCTATATAGCAGAAAACAGAGTGAAACCTAAAAATTCAAAGTGTTACTGGAAATGAACGCTTGAACCTAGAAGAGTGAAAGTTGGGCAGCCAAGTAGGATTAGTGAACTGATCATTACCACCAAGTATCATCAAGTTTTGGTGAAAAACTGTTTGCTGAGATTTCAGCAAAATAGTAGTTTTTTGGAAGCTTGCCAACCCCTTTCAAACGAAAGTGTTTTTCGCCAGTCTCTGCATGGGGTACTTCAAGAGGAAACAAACCATAGAGATAGAACTTAGAACTACTTCATTTGGTCAAGTTTCAAGGAGCTAGCACAAACCGTGTTTGATTTAGAATTCCAAACACATCTATCTATGTAGGAGAAAACAGAGTGAAACCTAAAACTTCAAACTGTTACTGGAAACGAATGCTTCAACCTAGAAGAATAAAAATTGGGTAGCCAAGTGGGATTAGTGAACTGATCATTACCACCAAGTATCATTAAGATTTGGTGAAAAATGTTTTGCTGAGATTTCAGCAAACTAGTAGTTTTTTGGAAGCTTGGCCAATTCTTTCAAACGAAAGTGTTTTTCGCCAGTCTCTGCATGGTGTACTTCAAGAGGAAACAAACCATAGAGATGGAACATAGAACTTCTTCATTTGGTCAAGTTTCAAGGAGCTAGCACAAACCTTGTTTGATTTAGAGTTTCAAACACATCTATCTATATAGCAGAAAACAGAGTGCAACCTAAAAATTCAAAGTGTTACTGGAAACGAACGCTTGAACCTAGAAGAGTAAAAATTGGGCAGCCAAGTGGGATTAGTGAACTGATCATTACCACCAAGTATCATCAAGATTTGGTGAAAAAAATGTTTGCTGAGATTTCAGCAAACTAGTAGTTTTTTGGAAGCTTGGCAACCCGTTTCAAACGAAAGTGTTTTTCGCCAGTCTCTGCATGGGGTACTTCAAGAGGAAACAAACCATAGAGATAGAACTTAGAACTACTTCATTTGGTCAAGTTTCAAGGAGCTAGCACAAACCGTGTTTGATTTAGAATTCCAAACACATCTATCTATATAGCGGAAAACGGAGTGAAACCTAAAAATTCAAAGTGTTACTGGAAACGAACGCTTGAACCTAGAAGAGTGAAAGTTGGGCAGCCAAGTGGGATTAGTGAACTGATCATTACCACCAAGTATCATTAAGATTTGGTGAAAAAATGTTTGCTGAGATTTCAGCAAACTAGTAGTTTTTTGGAAGCTTGGCAACCCCTTTCAAACGAAAGTGTTTTTCGCCCGTCTCTGCATGGGGTACTTCAAGATGAAACAAACCATAGAGATAGAACTTAGAACTACTTCATTTTGTCAAGTTTCAAGGAGCTAGCACAAACCGTGTTTGATTCAGAGTTTCAAACACATGTATTTACATAGCAGAAAACAGAATGAAACCTAAAAATTCAAAGTGTTACTGGAAACGAACGCTTGAACCTAGAAGAGTGAAAGTTGGGCAGCCAAGTGGGATTAGTGAACTGATCATTACCACCAAGTATCATCAAGATTTGGTGAAAAAATGTTTGCTGAGATTTCAGCAAAGTAGTAGTTTTTTGGAAGCTTGGCAACCCGTTTCAAACGAAAGTGTTTTTCGCCAGTCTCTGCATGGGGTACTTCAAGAGGAAACAAACCATAGAGATAGAACTTAGAACTACTTCATTTGGTCAAGTTTCAAGGAGCTAGCACAAACCGTGTTTGATTTAGAATTCCAAACACATCTATTTATATAGCAGAAAACAGAGTGAAACCTAAAAATTCAAAGTGTTACTGGAAACGAACGCTTGAACCTAGAAGAGTAAAAATTGGGCAGCCAAGTGGGCTTAGTGAACTGATCATTACCACCAAGTATCATTAAGATTTGGTGAAAAAAGTTTTGCTGAGATTTCAGCAAACTAGTAGTTTTTTGGAAGCTTGGCCACTTCTTTCAAACGAAAGTGTTTTTCGCCAGTCTCTGCATGGGGTACTTCAAGAGGAAACAAACCATAGAGATAGAACTTAGAACTACTTCATTTGGTCAAGTTTCAAGGAGCTAGCACAAACCGTGTTTGATTTAGAATTCCAAACACATCTATCTATATAGCGGAAAACAGAGTGAAACCTAAAACTTCAAACTGTTACTGGAAACGATGCTTCAACCTAGAAGAATAAAAATTGGGTAGCCAAGTGGGATTAGTGAACTGATCATTATCACCAAGTATCATTAAGATTTGGTGAAAAAAGTTTTGCTGAGATTTCAGCAAACTAATAGTTTTTTGGAAGCTTGGCCACTTCTTTCAAACGAAAGAGTTTTTCGCCAGTCTCTGCATGGTGTACTTCAAGAGGAAACAAACCATAGAGATGGAACATAGAACTCCTTCATTTGGTCAAGTTTCAAGGAGCTAGCACAAACCGTGTTTGATTTAGAGTTTCAAACACATCTATCTATATAGCAGAAAACAGAGTGAAACCTAAAAATTCAAAGTGTTACTGGAAACGAACGCTTGAACCTAGAAGAGTAAAAATTGGGCAGCCAAGTGGGATTAGTGAACTGATCATTACCACCAAGTATCATCAAGATTTGGTGAAACAATGTTTGCTGAGATTTCAGCAAACTAGTAGTTTTTTGGAAGCTTGGCAACCCCTTTCAAACGAAAGTGTTTTTCGCCAGTCCTTGCATGGGGTACGTCAAGAGGAAACAAACCATAGAGATAGAACTTAGAACTACTTCATTTGGTCAAGTTTCAAGGAGCTAGCAAAAACCGTGTTTGATTTAGAATTCCAAACACAGCTATCTATGTAGCAGAAAACAGAGTGAAACCTAAAAATTCAAAGTGTTACTGGAAATGAACGCTTGAACCTAGAAGAGTGAAAGTTGGGCAGCCAAGTGAGATTAGTGAACTGATCATTACCACCAAGTATCATCAAGATTTGGTGAAAAAATGTTTGCTGAGATTTCAGAAAACTAGTAGTTTTTTGGAAGCTTGGCAACCCCATTCAAACGAAAGTGTTTTTCGCCAGTCTCTGCATGGGGTACATCAAGAGGAAACAAACCATAGAGATAGAACTTAGAACTACTTCATTTTGTCAATTTTCAAGGAGCTAGCACAAACCGTGTTTGATTCAGAGTTTCAAACACATCTATCTATATAGCAGAAAACAGAGTGAAACCTAAAAATTCAAAGTGTTACTGGAAACGAATGCTTGAACCTCGAAGAGTGAAAGTTGGGCAACCAAGTGGGATTAGTGAACTGATCATTAACACCAAGTATCATCAATTTTTGGTGAAAAAATGTTTGCTGAGATTTCAGCAAACTAGTAGTTTTTTGGAAGCTTGGCAACCCCTTTCAAACGAAAGTGTTTTTCGCCAGTTTCTGCATGGGGTACATCAAGAGGAAACAAACCATAGAGATAGAAGTTAGAACTACTTCATTTGGTCAAGTTTCAAGGAGCTAGCCCAAAACGTGTTTGATTTAGAATTCCAAACACATCTATCTATATAGCAGAAAACAGAGTGAAACCTAAAAATTCAAAGTGTTACTGGAAACGAACGCTTGAACCTAGAAGAGTGAAAGTTGGGCAGCCAAGTGGGCTTAGTGAACTGATCATTACCACCAAGTATCATTAAGATTTGGTGAAAAAATGTTTGCTGAGATTTCAGCAAACTAGTAGTTTTTTGGAAGATTGGCAACCCCTTTCAAACGAAAGTGTTTTTCGCCAGTCTCTGCATGGGGTACTTCAAGAGGAAACAAACCATAGAGATAGAACTTAGAACTACTTCATTTTGTCAAGTTTCAAGGAGCTAGCACAAACCGTGTTTGATTCAGAGTTTCAAACACATCTATTTATATAGCAGAAAACAGAGTGAAACCTAAAAATTCAAAGTGTTACTGGAAACGAACGCTTGAACCTAGAAGAGTGAAAGTTGGGCAGCCAAGTGGGATTAGTGAACTGATCATTACCACCAAGTATCATCAAGTTTTGGTGAAAAACTGTTTGCTGAGATTTCAACAAAATAGTAGTTTTTTGGAAGCCTGGAAACCCCGTTCAAACGAAAGTTTTTTTCGCCAGTCTCTGCATGGGGTACTTCAAGAGGAAAAAAACAAGAGATAGAACTTAGAACTACTTCATTTGGTCAAGTTTCAAGAAGCTAGCACAAACCGTGTTTGATTCAGAGTTTCAAACACATCTATCTATATAGCAGAAAACAGAGTGAAACCTAAAAATTCAAAGTGTTACTGGAAATGAACGCTTGAACCTAGAAGAGTGAAAGTTGGGCAGCCAAGTAGGATTAGTGAACTGATCATTACCACCAAGTATCATCAAGTTTTGGTGAAAAAATGTTTGCTGAGATTTCAGCAAAATAGTAGTTTTTTGGAAGCTTGGCAACCCCTTTCAAACGAAAGTGTTTTTCGCCAGTCTCTGCATGGGGTACTTCAAGAGGAAACAAACCATAGAGATAGAACTTAGAACTACTTCATTTGGTCAAGTTTCAAGGAGCTAGCACAAACCGTGTTTGATTTAGAATTCCAAACACATCTATCTATGTAGGAGAAAACAGAGTGAAACCTAAAACTTCAAACTGTTACTGGAAACGAATGCTTCAACCTAGAAGAATAAAAATTGGGTAGCCAAGTGGGATTAGTGAACTGATCATTACCACCAAGTATCATTAAGATTTGGTGAAAAATGTTTTGCTGAGATTTCAGCAAACTAGTAGTTTTTTGGAAGCTTGGCCAATTCTTTCAAACGAAAGTGTTTTTCGCCAGTCTCTGCATGGTGTACTTCAAGAGGAAACAAACCATAGAGATGGAACATAGAACTTCTTCATTTGGTCAAGTTTCAAGGAGCTAGCACAAACCTTGTTTGATTTAGAGTTTCAAACACATCTATCTATATAGCAGAAAACAGAGTGCAACCTAAAAATTCAAAGTGTTACTGGAAACGAACGCTTGAACCTAGAAGAGTAAAAATTGGGCAGCCAAGTGGGATTAGTGAACTGATCATTACCACCAAGTATCATCAAGATTTGGTGAAAAAATGTTTGCTGAGATTTCAGCAAAGTAGTAGTTTTTTGGAAGCTTGGCAACCCGTTTCAAACGAAAGTGTTTTTCGCCAGTCTCTGCATGGGGTACTTCAAGAGGAAACAAACCATAGAGATAGAACTTAGAACTACTTCATTTGGTCAAGTTTCAAGGAGCTAGCACAAACCGTGTTTGATTTAGAATTCCAAACACATCTATTTATATAGCAGAAAACAGAGTGAAACCTAAAAATTCAAAGTGTTACTGGAAACGAACGCTTGAACCTAGAAGAGTAAAAATTGGGCAGCCAAGTGGGCTTAGTGAACTGATCATTACCACCAAGTATCATTAAGATTTGGTGAAAAAAGTTTTGCTGAGATTTCAGCAAACTAGTAGTTTTTTGGAAGCTTGGCCACTTCTTTCAAACGAAAGTGTTTTTCGCCAGTCTCTGCATGGGGTACTTCAAGAGGAAACAAACCATAGAGATAGAACTTAGAACTACTTCATTTGGTCAAGTTTCAAGGAGCTAGCACAAACCGTGTTTGATTTAGAATTCCAAACACATCTATCTATATAGCTGAAAACAGAGTGAAACCTAAAATTTCAAACTGTTACTGGAAAGGAATGCTTCAACCTAGAAGAATAAAAATTGGGTAGCCAAGTGAGATTAGTGAACTGATCATTACCACCAAATATCATTAAGATTTGGTGAAAAAAGTTTTGCTGAGATTTCAGCAAACTAGTAGTTTTTTGGATGCTTGGCCACTTCTTTCAAACGAAAGTGTTTTTCGCCAGTCTCTGCATGGGGTACTTCAAGAGGAAACAAACCATAGAGATGGAACATAGAACTTCTTCATTTGGTCAAGTTTCAAGGAGCTAGCACAAACCGTGTTTGATTTAGAGTTTCAAACACATCTATCTATATAGCAGAAAACAGAGTGCAACCTAAAAATTCAAAGTGTTACTGGAAACGAACGCTTGAACCTAGAAGAGTGAAAGTTGGGCAGCCAAGTGGGATTAGTGAACTGATCATTACCACCAAGTGTCATTAAGATTTGGTGAAAAAATGTTTGCTGAGATTTCAGCAAACTAGTAGTTTTTTGGAAGCTTGGCAACCCCTTTCAAACGAAAGTGTTTTTCGCCAGTCTCTGCATGGGGTACTTCAAGAGGAAACAAACCATAGAGATAGAACTTAGAACTACTTCATTTTGTCAAGTTTCAAGGAGCTAGCACAAACCGTGTTTGATTCAGAGTTTCAAACACATGTATTTACATAGCAGAAAACAGAATGAAACCTAAAAATTCAAAGTGTTACTGGAAACGAACGCTTGAACCTAGAAGAGTGAAAGTTGGGCAGCCAAGTGGGATTAGTGAACTGATCATTACCACCAAGTATCATCAAGTTTTGGTGAAAAAATGTTTGCTGAGATTTCAGCAAACTAGTAGTTTTTTGGAAGCTTGGCAACCCCTTTCAAACGAAAGTGTTTTTCGCCAGTCTCTGCATGGGGTACTTCAAGAGGAAACAAACCATAGAGATAGAACTTAGAACTACTTCATTTGGTCAAGTTTCAAAAAGCTAGCACAAACCGTGTTTGATTTAGAATTAGAAACACATCTATCTATATAGCAGAAAACAGAGTGAAACCTAAAACTTCAAACTGTTACTGGAAACGATGCTTAAACCTAGAAGAATAAAAATTGGGTAGCCAAGTGGGATTAGTGAACTGATCATTATCACCAAGTATCATTAAGATTTGGTGAAAAAAGGTTTGCTGAGATTTCAGCAAACTAATAGTTTTTTGGAAGCTTGGCCACTTCTTTCAAACGAAAGTGTTTTTCGCCAGTCTCTGCATGGTGTACTTCAAGAGGAAACAAACCATAGAGATGGAACATAGAACTCCTTCATTTGGTCAAGTTTCAAGGAGCTAGCACAAACCGTGTTTGATTTAGGTTTCAAACACATCTATCTATATAGCAGAAAACAGAGTGAAACCTAAAAATTCAAAGTGTTACTGGAAATGAACGCTTGAACCTAGAAGAGTAAAAATTGGGCAGCCAAGTGGGATTAGTGAACTGATCATTACCACCAAGTATCATCAAGATTTGGTGAAAAAATGTTTGCTGAGATTTCAGCAAACTAGTAGTTTTTTGGAAGCTTGGCAACCCCTTTCAAACGAAAGTGTTTTTCGCCAGTCCTTGCATGGGGTACGTCAAGAGGAAACAAACCATAGAGATAGAACTTAGAACTACTTCATTTGGTCAACTTTCAAGGAGCTAGCACAAACCGTGTTTGATTTAGAATTCCAAACACAGCTATCTATGTAGCAGAAAACAGAGTGAAACCTAAAAATTCAAAGTGTTACTGGAAATGAACGCTTGAACCTAGAAGAGTGAAAGTTGGGCAGCCAAGTGAGATTAGTGAACTGATCATTACCACCAAGTATCATCAAGATTTGGTGAAAAAATGTTTGCTGAGATTTCAGAAAACTAGTTGTTTTTTGGAAGCTTGGCAACCCCATTCAAACGAAAGTGTTTTTCGCCAGTCTCTGCATGGGGTACATCAAGAGGAAACAAACCATAGAGATAGAACTTAGAACTACTTCATTTGGTCAAGTTTCAAGGAGCTAGCACAAACCGTGTTTGATTCAGAGTTTCAAACACATCTATCTATATAGCAGAAAACAGAGTGAAACCTAAAAATTCAAAGTGTTACTGGAAACGAATGCTTGAACCTCGAAGAGTGAAAGTTGGGCAACCAAGTGGGATTAGTGAACTGATCATTACCACCAAGTATCATCAATTTTTGGTGAAAAAATGTTTGCTGAGATTTCAGCAAACTAGTAGTTTTTTGGAAGCTTGGCAACCCCTTTCAAACGAAAGTGTTTTTCGCCAGTCTCTGCATGGGGTACATCAAGAGGAAACAAACCATAGAGATAGAAGTTAGAACTACTTCATTTGGTCAAGTTTCAAGGAGCTAGCACAAAACGTGTTTGATTTAGAATTCCAAACACATCTATCTATATAGCAGAAAACAGAGTGAAACCTAAAAATTCAAAGTGTTACTGGAAACGAACGCTTGAACCTAGAAGAGTGAAAGTTGGGCAGCCAAGTGGGCTTAGTGAACTGATCATTAAAAACCAAGTATCATTAAGATTTGGTGAAAAAATGTTTGCTGAGATTTCAGCAAACTAGTAGTTTTTTGGAAGCTTGGCAACCCCTTTCAAACGAAAGTGTTTTTCGCCAGTCTCTGCATGGGGTACTTCAAGAGGAAACAAACCATAGAGATAGAACTTAGAACTACTTCATTTTGTCAAGTTTCAAGGAGCTAGCACAAACCGTGTTTGATTCAGAGTTTCAAACACATCTATTTATATAGCAGAAAACAGAGTGAAACCTAAAAATTCAAAGTGTTACTGGAAACGAACGCTTGAACCTAGAAGAGTGAAAGTTGGGCAGCCAAGTGGGATTAGTGAACTGATCATTACCACCAAGTATCATCAAGTTTTGGTGAAAAACTGTTTGCTGAGATTTCAACAAAATAGTAGTTTTTTGGAAGCCTGGAAACCCCGTTCAAACGAAAGTTTTTTTCGCCAGTCTCTGCATGGGGTACTTCAAGAGGAAACAAACAAGAGATAGAACTTAGAACTACTTCATTTGGTCAAGTTTCAAGAAGCTAGCACAAACCGTGTTTGATTCAGAGTTTCAAACACATCTATCTATATAGCAGAAAACAGAGTGAAACCTAAAAATTCAAAGTGTTACTGGAAATGAACGCTTGAACCTAGAAGAGTGAAAGTTGGGCAGCCAAGTAGGATTAGTGAACTGATCATTACCACCAAGTATCATCAAGTTTTGGTGAAAAACTGTTTGCTGAGATTTCAGCAAAATAGTAGTTTTTTGGAAGCTTGGCAACCCCTTTCAAACGAAAGTGTTTTTCGCCAGTCTCTGCATGGGGTACTTCAAGAGGAAACAAACCATAGAGATAGAACTTAGAACTACTTCATTTGGTCAAGTTTCAAGGAGCTAGCACAAACCGTGTTTGATTTAGAATTCCAAACACATCTATCTATGTAGGAGAAAACAGAGTGAAACCTAAAATTTCAAACTGTTACTGGAAACGAATGCTTCAACCTAGAAGAATAAAAATTGGGTAGACAAGTGGGATTAGTGAACTGATCATTACCACCAAGTATCATTAAGATTTGGTGAAAAATGTTTTGCTGAGATTTCAGCAAACTAGTAGTTTTTTGGAAGCTTGGCCAATTCTTTCAAACGAAAGTGTTTTTCGCCAGTCTCTGCATGGTGTACTTCAAGAGGAAACAAACCATAGAGATGGAACATAGAACTTCTTCATTTGGTCAAGTTTCAAAGAGCTAGCACAAACCTTGTTTGATTTAGAGTTTCAAACACATCTATCTATATAGCAGAAAACAGAGTGCAACCTAAAAATTCAAAGTGTTACTGGAAACGAACGCTTGAACCTAGAAGAGTAAAAATTGGGCAGCCAAGTGGGATTAGTGAACTGATCATTACCACCAAGTATCATCAAGATTTGGTGAAAAAATGTTTGCTGAGATTTCAGCAAACTAGTAGTTTTTTGGAAGCTTGGCAACCCGTTTCAAACGAAAGTGTTTTTCGCCAGTCTCTGCATGGGGTACTTCAAGAGGAAACAAACCATAGAGATAGAACTTAGAACTACTTCATTTGGTCAAGTTTCAAGGAGCTAGCACAAACCGTGTTTGATTTAGAATTCCAAACACATCTATTTATATAGCAGAAAACAGAGTGAAACCTAAAAATTCAAAGTGTTACTGGAAACGAACGCTTGAACCTAGAAGAGTAAAAATTGGGCAGCCAAGTGGGCTTAGTGAACTGATCATTACCACCAAGTATCATTAAGATTTGGTGAAAAAAGTTTTGCTGAGATTTCAGCAAACTAGTAGTTTTTTGGAAGCTTGGCCACTTCTTTCAAACGAAAGTGTTTTTCGCCAGTCTCTGCATGGGGTACTTCAAGAGGAAACAAACCATAGAGATAGAACTTAGAACTACTTCATTTGGTCAAGTTTCAAGGAGCTAGCACAAACCGTGTTTGATTTAGAATTCCAAACACATCTATCTATATAGCGGAAAACAGAGTGAAACCTAAAATTTCAAACTGTTACTGGAAAGGAATGCTTCAACCTAGAAGAATAAAAATTGGGTAGCCAAGTGAGATTAGTGAACTGATCATTACCACCAAATATCATTAAGATTTGGTGAAAAAAGTTTTGCTGAGATTTCAGCAAACTAGTAGTTTTTTGGATGCTTGGCCACTTCTTTCAAACGAAAGTGTTTTTCGCCAGTCTCTGCATGGGGTACTTCAAGAGGAAACAAACCATAGAGATGGAACATAGAACTTCTTCATTTGGTCAAGTTTCAAGGAGCTAGCACAAACCGTGTTTGATTTAGAGTTTCAAACACATCTATCTATATAGCAGAAAACAGAGTGCAACCTAAAAATTCAAAGTGTTACTGGAAACGAACGCTTGAAACTAGAAGAGTAAAAATTGGGCAGCCAAGTGGGATTAGTGAACTGATCATTACCACCAAGTATCATCAAGATTTGGTGAAAAAATGTTTGCTGAGATTTCAGCAAACTAGTAGTTTTTTGGAAGCTTGGCAACCCGTTTCAAACGAAAGTGTTTTTCGCCAGTCTCTGCATGGGGTACTTCAAGAGGAAACAAACCATAGAGATAGAACTTAGAACTACTTCATTTGGTCAAGTTTCAAGGAGCTAGCACAAACCGTGTTTGATTTAGAATTCCAAACACATCTATTTATATAGCAGAAAACAGAGTGAAACCTTAAAATTCAAAGTGCAACTGGAAACGAACGCTTGAACCTAGAAGAGTGAAAGTTGGGCAGCCAAGTGGGATTAGTGAACTGATCATTACCACCAAGTATCATCAACTTTTGGTGAAAAACTGTTTGCTGAGATTTCAGCAAAATAGTAGTTTTTTGGAAGCCTGGAAACCCCATTCAAACAAAAGTTTTTTTCGCCAGTCTCTGCATGGGGTACTTCAAGAGGAAACAAACAAGAGATAGAACTTAGAACTACTTCATTTGGTCAAGTTTCAAGGTGCTAGCACAAACCGTGTTTGATTCAGAGTTTCAAACACATCTATCTATATAGCAGAAAACAGAGTGAAACCTAAAAATTCAAAGTGTTACTGGAAATGAACGCTTGAACCTAGAAGAGTGAAAGTTGGGCAGCCAAGTAGGATTAGTGAACTGATCATTACCACCAAGTATCATCATGTTTTGGTGAAAAAATGTTTGCTGAGATTTCAGCAAACTAGTAGTTTTTTGGAAGCTTGGCAACCCCTTTCAAACGAAAGTGTTTTTCGCCAGTCTCTCCATGGGGTACTTCAAGAGGAAACAAACCATAGAGATAGAACTTAGAACTACTTCATTTGGTCAAGTTTCAAGGAGCTAGCACAAACCGTGTTTGATTTAGAATTCCAAACACATCTATCTATGTAGGAGAAAACAGAGTGAAACCTAAAATTTCAAACTGTTACTGGAAACGAATGCTTCAACCTAGAAGAATAAAAATTGGGTAGCCAAGTGGGATTAGTGAACTGATCATTACCACCAAGTATCATTAAGATTTGGTGAAAAATGTTTTGCTGAGATTTCAGCATACTAGTAGTTTTTTGGAAGCTTGGCCAATTCTTTCAAACGAAAGTGTTTTTCGCCAGTCTCTGCATGGTGTACGTCAAGAGGAAACAAACCATAGAGATGGAACATAGAACTTCTTCATTTGGTCAAGTTTCAAGGAGCTAGCACAAACCGTGTTTGATTTAGAGTTTCAAACACATCTATCTATATAGCAGAAAACAGAGTGCAACCTAAAAATTCAAAGTGTTACTGGAAATGAACGCTTGAACCTAGAAGAGTAAAAATTGGGCAGCCAAGTGGGATTAGTGAACTGATCATTACCACCAAGTATCATCAAGATTTGGTGAAAAAATGTTTGCTGAGATTTCAGCAAACTAGTAGTTTTTTGGAAGCTTGGCAACCCGTTTCAAACGAAAGTGTTTTTCGCCAGTCTCTGCATGGGGTACTTCAAGAGGAAACAAACCATAGAGATAGAACTTAGAACTACTTCATTTGGTCAAGTTTCAAGGAGCTAGCACAAACCGTGTTTGATTTAGAATTCCAAACACATCTATTTATATAGCAGAAAACAGAGTGAAACCTTAAAATTCAAAGTGCAACTGGAAACGAACGCTTGAACCTAGAAGAGTGAAAGTTGGGCAGCCAAGTGGGATTAGTGAACTGATCATTACCACCAAGTATCATCAACTTTTGGTGAAAAACTGTTTGCTGAGATTTCAGCAAAATAGTAGTTTTTTGGAAGCCTGGAAACCCCATTCAAACAAAAGTTTTTTTCGCCAGTCTCTGCATGGGGTACTTCAAGAGGAAACAAACAAGAGATAGAACTTAGAACTACTTCATTTGGTCAAGTTTCAAGGTGCTAGCACAAACCGTGTTTGATTCAGAGTTTCAAACACATCTATCTATATAGCAGAAAACAGAGTGAAACCTAAAAATTCAAAGTGTTACTGGAAATGAACGCTTGAACCTAGAAGAGTGAAAGTTGGGCAGCCAAGTAGGATTAGTGAACTGATCATTACCACCAAGTATCATCAAGTTTTGGTGAAAAAATGTTTGCTGAGATTTCAGCAAACTAGTAGTTTTTTGGAAGCTTGGCAACCCCTTTCAAACGAAAGTGTTTTTCGCCAGTCTCTCCATGGGGTACTTCAAGAGGAAACAAACCATAGAGATAGAACTTAGAACTACTTCATTTGGTCAAGTTTCAAGGAGCTAGCACAAACCGTGTTTGATTTAGAATTCCAAACACATCTATCTATGTAGGAGAAAACAGAGTGAAACCTAAAATTTCAAACTGTTACTGGAAACGAATGCTTCAACCTAGAAGAATAAAAATTGGGTAGCCAAGTGGGATTAGTGAACTGATCATTACCACCAAGTATCATTAAGATTTGGTGAAAAATGTTTTGCTGAGATTTCAGCATACTAGTAGTTTTTTGGAAGCTTGGCCAATTCTTTCAAACGAAAGTGTTTTTCGCCAGTCTCTGCATGGTGTACGTCAAGAGGAAACAAACCATAGAGATGGAACATAGAACTTCTTCATTTGGTCAAGTTTCAAGGAGCTAGCACAAACCGTGTTTGATTTAGAGTTTCAAACACATCTATCTATATAGCAGAAAACAGAGTGCAACCTAAAAATTCAAAGTGTTACTGGAAATGAACGCTTGAACCTAGAAGAGTAAAAATTGGGCAGCCAAGTGGGATTAGTGAACTGATCATTACCACCAAGTATCATCAAGATTTGGTGAAAAAATGTTTGCTGAGATTTCAGCAAACTAGTAGTTTTTTGGAAGCTTGGCAACCCCTTTCAAACGAAAGTGTTTTTCGCCAGTCTCTGCATGGGGTACTTCAAGAGGAAACAAACCATAGAGATAGAACTTAGAACTACTTCATTTGGTCAAGTTTCTAGGAGCTAGCACAAACCGTGTTTGATTCAGAGTTTCAAACACATCTATTTATATAGCAGAAAACAGAGTGAAACCTAAAAATTCAAAGTGTTACTGGAAACGAACGCTTGAACCTAGAAGAGTAAAAATTGGGCAGCCAAGTGGGCTTAGTGAACTGATCATTACCACCAAGTATCATTAAGATTTGGTGAAAAAAGTTTTGCTGAGATTTCAGCAAACTAGTAGTTTTTTGGAAGCTTGGCCACTTCTTTCAAACGAAAGTGTTTTTCGCCAGTCTCTGCATGGGGTACGTCAAGAGGAAACAAACCATAGGGATAGACCTTAGAACTACTTCATTTGGTCAAGTTTCAAGGAGCTAGCACAAACCGTGTTTGATTTAGAATTCCAAACACAGCTATCTATGTAGCAGAACACAGAGTGAAACCTAAAAATTCAAAGTGTTACTGGAAACGAACGCTTGAACCTAGAATAGTGAAAGTTGGGCAGCCAAGTGAGATTAGTGAACTGATCATTACCAAAAGTATCATCAAGATTTGGTGAAAAAATGTTTGCTGAGATTTCAGAAAACTAGTAGTTTTTTGGAAGCTTGGCAACCCCATTCAAACGAAAGTGTTTTTCGCCAGTCTCTGCATGGGGTACTTCAAGAGGAAACAAACCATAGAGATAGAACTTAGAACTACTTCATTTGGTCAAGTTTCAAGGAGCTAGCACAAACTGTGTTTGATTCAGAGTTTCAAACACATCTATTTATATAGCAGAAAACAGAGTGAAACCTAAAAATTCAAAGTGTTACTGGAAACGAACGCTTGAACCTAGAAGAGTGTAAGTTGGGCAGCCAAGTGGGATTAGTGAACTGATCATTACCACCAAGTATCATCAAGTTTTGGTGAAAAACTGTTTGCTGAGATTTCAGCAAAATAGTAGTTTTTTGGAAGCCTGGAAACCCCGTTCAAACGAAAGTTTTTTTCGCCAGTCTCTGCATGGGGTACTTCAAGAGGAAAAAAACAAGAGATAGAACTTAGAACTACTTCATTTGGTCAAGTTTCAAGGAGCTAGCACAAACCGTGTTTGATTCAGAGTTTCAAACACATCTATCTATATAGCAGAAAACAGAGTGAAACCTAAAAATTCAAAGTGTTACTGGAAATGAACGCTTGAACCTAGAAGAGTGAAAGTTGGTCAGCCCAGTAGGATTAGTGAACTGATCATTACCACCAAGTATCATCAAGTTTTGGTGAAAAAATGTTTGCTGAGATTTCAGCAAACTAGTAGTTTTTTGGAAGCTTGGCAACCCCTTTCAAACGAAAGTGTTTTTCGCCAGTCTCTGCATGGGGTACTTCAAGAGGAAACAAACCATAGAGATAGAACTTAGAACTACTTCATTTGGTCAAGTTTCAAGGAGCTAGCACAAACCGTGTTTGATTTAGAATTCCTAACACATCTATTTATATAGCAGAAAACAGAGTGAAACCTAAAAATTCAAAGTGTTACTGGAAACGAATGCTTGAACCTAGAAGAGTAAAAATTGGGCAGCCAAGTGGGCTTAGTGAACTGATCATTACCACCAAGTATCATTAAGATTTGGTGAAAAAAGTTTTGCTGAGATTTCAGCAAACTAGTAGTTTTTTGGAAGCTTGGCCACTTCTTTCAAACGAAAGTGTTTTTTGGCAGTCTCTGCATGGTGTACTTCAAGAGGAAACAAACCATAGAGATGGAACATAGAACTACTTCATTTGGTCAAGTTTCAAGGAGCTAGCACAAACCATGTTTGATTTAGAGTTTCACACACATCTATCTATATAGCAGAAAACAGAGTGAAACCTAAAAATTCAAAGTGTTACTGGAAACGAACGCTTGAACCTAGAAGAGTAAAAATTGGGCAGCCAAGTGGGATTAGTGAACTGATCATTACCACCAAGTATCATCAAGATTTGGTGAAAAAATGTTTGCTGAGATTTCAGCAAACTAGTAGTTTTTTGGAAGCTTGGCAACCCGTTTCAAACGAAAGTGTTTTTCGCCAGTCTCTGCATGGGGTACTTCAAGAGGAAATAAACCATAGAGATAGAACTTAGAACTACTTCATTTGGTCAAGTTTCAAGGAGCTAGCACAAACCGTGTTTGATTTAGAATTCCAAACTCATCTATTTATATAGCAGAAAACAGAGTGAAACCTAAAAATTCAAAGTGTTACTGGAAACGAACGCTTGAACCTAGAAGAGTAAAAATTGGGCAGCCAAGTGGGCTTAGTGAACTGATCATTACCACCAAGTATCATTAAGATTTGGTGAAAAAAGTTTTGCTGAGATTTCAGCAAACTAGTAGTTTTTGGAAGCTTGGCCACTTCTTTCAAACGAAAGTGTTTTTCGCCAGTCTCTGCATGGGGTACTTCAAGAGGAAACAAACCATAGAGATTGAACTTAGAACTACTTCATTTGGTCAAGTTTCAAGGAGCTAGCACAAACCGTGTTTGATTTAGAATTCCAAACACATCTATCTATATAGCGGAAAACAGAGTGAAACCTAAAAATTCAAAGTGTTACTGGAAACGAACGCTTGAACCTAGAAGAGTGAAAGTTGGGCAGCCAAGTGGGATTAGTGAACTGATCCTTACCACCAAGTATCATCAAGTTTTGGTGAAAAAATGTTTGCTGAGATTTCAGCAAACTAGTAGTTTTTTGGAAGCTTGGCCACTTCTTTCAAACGAAAGTGTTTTACGCCAGTCTCTGCATGGGGTACGTCAAGAGGAAACAAACCATAGAGATAGACCTTAGAACTACTTCATTTGGTCAAGTTTCAAGGAGCTAGCACAAACCGTGTTTGATTTAGAATTCCAAACACAGCTATCTATGTAGCAGAAAAAAGAGTGAAAATTAAAAATTCAAAGTGTTACTGGAAACGAACGCTTGAACCTAGAAGAGTGAAAGTTGGGCAGCCAAGTGAGATTAGTGAACTGATCATTACCAAAAGTATCATCAAGATTTGGTGAAAAAATGTTTGCTAAGATTTCAGAAAACTAGTAGTTTTTTGGAAGCTTGGTAACCCCATTCAAACGAAAGTGTTTTTCGCCAGTCTCTGCATGGGGTACTTCAAGAGGAAACAAACCATAGAGATAGAACTTAGAACTACTTCATTTGGTCAAGTTTCAAGGAGCTAGCACAAACCGTGTTTGATTCAGAGTTTCAAACACATCTATCTATATAGCAGAAAACAGAGTGAAACCTAAAATTTCAAACTGTTACTGGAAACGAATGCTTCAACGTAGAAGAATAAAAATTGGGTAGCCAAGTGGGATTAGTGAACTGATCATTACCACCAAATATCATTAAGATTTGGTGAAAAAAGTTTTGCTGAGATTTCAGCAAACTAGTAGTTTTTTGGATGCTTGGCCACTTCTTACAAACGAAAGTGTTTTTCGCCAGTCTCTGCATGGTGTACTTCAAGAGGAAACAAACAATAAAGATGGAACATAGAACTACTTCATTTGGTCAAGTTTCAAGGAGCTAGCACAATCCGTGTTTGATTTAGAATTCCAAACACATCTATCTATATAGCAGAAAACAGAGTGAAACCTAAAAATTCAAAGTGTTACTGGAAACGAACGCTTGAACCTAGAAGAGTGAAAGTTGGGCAGCCAAGTGGGCTTAGTGAACTGATCATTACCACCCAGTATCATCAAGTTTTGGTGAAAAAATGTTTTCTGAGATTTCAGCAAACTAGTAGTTTTTTTGAAGCTTGGCAACCCCTTTAAAACGAAAGTGTTTTTCGCCAGTCTCTGCATGGGGTACTTCAAGAGGAAACAAACAATAGAGATAGAACTTAGAACTACTTCATTTGGTCAAGTTTCAAGGAGCTAGCACAAACCGTGTTTGATTCAGAGTTTCAAACACATCTATCTATATAGCAGAAAACAGAGTGAAACCTAAAAATTCAAAGTGTTACTGGAAATGAACACTTGAACCTAGAAGTGTGAAAGTTGGGCAGCCAAGTGGGATTAGTGAACTGATCATTACCACCAAGTATCATCAAGTTTTGGTGAAAAACTGTTTGCTGAGATTTCAGCAAACTAGTAGTTTTTTGGAAGCTTGGCAACCCCTTTAAAACGAAAGTGTTTTTCGCCAGTCTCTGCATGGGGTACTTCAAGAGGAAACAAACCATAGAGATAGAACTGAGAACTAGTTTATTTGGTCAAGTTTCAAAGAGCTAGCACAAACCGTGTTTGATTTAGAGTTTCAAACACATCTATCTATATAGCGGAAAACAGAGTGAAACCTAAAAATTCAAAGTGTTACTGGAAACGAACGCTTGAACCTAGAAGAGTAAAAATTGGGCAGCCAAGTGGGATTAGTGAAATAATCATTACCACCAAGTATCAGCAAGATTTGGTGAAAAAATGTTTGCTGAGATTTCAGCAAATTAGTTGTTTTTTGGAAGCTTGGCCACTTCTTTCAAACGAAAGTGTTTTTCGCCAGTCTCTGCATGGGGTACTTCAAGAGGAAACAAACCATAGAGATAGAACTTAGAACTACTTCATTTGGTCAAGTTTCAAGGAGCTAGCACAAACCGTGTTTGATTTAGAATTCCAAACACATCTATCTATATAGCGGAAAACAGAGTGAAACCTAAAAATTCAAAGTGTTACTGGAAACGAACGCTTGAACCTAGAAGAGTGAAAGTTGGGCAGCCAAGTGGGATTAGTGAACTGATCATTACCACCAAGTATCATCAAGTTTTGGTGAAAAAATGTTTGCTGAGATTTCAGCAAACTAGTAGTTTTTTGGAAGCTTGGCAACCCCTTTCAAACGAAAGTGTTTTTCGCCAGTCTCTGCATGGGGTACGTCAAGAGGAAACAAACCATAGAGATAGAACTTAGAACTACTTCATTTGGTCAAGTTTCAAGGAGCTAGCACAAACCGTGTTTGATTTAGAATTCCAAACACATCTATTTATATAGCAGAAAACAGAGTGAAACCTAAAAATTCAAAGTTTTACTGGAAACAAACGCTTGAATCTAGAAGAGTGAAAGTTGGGCAGCCAAGTGGGATTAGTGAACTGATCCTTACCACCAAGTATCATCAAGTTTTGGTGAAAAAAGGTTTGCTGAGATTTCAGCAAACTAGTAGTTTTTTGGAAGCTTGGAAACCCCGTTCAAACGGAAGTGTTTTTCGCCAGTCTCTGCATGGGGTACTTCAAGAGGAAACAAACCATAGAGATAGAACTTAGAACTACTTCATTTTGTCAAGTTTCCAGGAGCTAGCACAAACCGTGTTTGATTTAGAATTCCAAACACATCTAGCTATGTAGGAGAATACAGAGCGAAACCTAAAACTTCAAACTGTTACTGGAAACGAATGCTTCAACCTAGAAGAATAAAAATTGGGTAGCCAAGTGGGATTAGTGAACTGATCATTACCACCAAATATCATTAAGATTTGGTGAAAAAATTTTGCTGAGATTTCAGCAAACTAGTAGTTTTTTGGATGCTTGGCCACTTCTTTCAAACGAAAGTGTTTTTCGCCAGTCTCTGCATGGTGTACTTCAAGAGGAAACAAACCATAGAGATAGAACTTAGAACTACTTCATTTGGTCAAGTTTCAAGGAGCTAGCACAAACCGTGTTTGATTCAGAGTTTCAAACACATCTATCTATATAGCAGAAAACAGAGTGAAACCTAAAAATTCAAAGTGTTACTGGAAATGAACACTTGAACCTAGAAGAGTGAAAGTTGGGCAGCCAAGTGGGATTAGTGAACTGATCATTACCACCAAGTATCATCAAGTTTTGGTGAAAAAATGTTTGCTGAGATTTCAGCAAACTAGTAGTTTTTTGGAAGCTTGGCATCCCCTTTCAAACGAAAGTGTTTTTCGCCAGTCTCTGCATGGGGTACTTCAAGAGAAAACAAACCATAGAGATAGAACTTAGAACTACTTCATTTGGTCAAGTTTCAAGGAGCTAGCACAAACCGTGTTTGATTTAGAATTCCAAACACATCTATCTATGTAGGAGAAAACAGAGTGAATCCTAAAACTTCAAACTGTTACTGGAAACGAATGCTTCAACCTAGAAGAATAAAAATTGGGTAGCCAAGTGGGATTAGTGAACTGATCATTACGACCAAGTATCATTAAGATTTGGTGAAAAATGTTTTGCTGAAATTACAGCAAACTAGTAGTTTTTTGGAAGCTTGGCCACTTCTTTCAAACGAAAGTGTTTTTCGCCAGTCTCTGCATGGTGTACTTCAAGAGGAAACAAACCATAGAGATGGAACATAGAACTTCTTCATTTGGTCAAGTTTCAAGGAGCTAGCACAAACTGTGTTTGATTTATAGTTTCAAACACATCTATCTATATAGCGGAAAACAGAGTGAAACCTAAAAATTCAAAGTGTTACTGGAAACGAACGCTTGAACCTAGAAGAGTAAAAATTGGGCAGCCAAGTGGGATTAGTGAACTGATCATTACCACCAAGTATCATCAAGATTTGGTGAAAAAATGTTTGCTGAGATTTCAGCAAACTAGTAGTTTTTTGGAAGCTTGGCCACTTCTTTCAAACGAAAGTGTTTTTCGCCAGTCTCTGCATGGGGTACGTCAAGAGGAAACAAACCATAGAGATAGAACTTAGAACTACTTCATTTGGTCAAGTTTCAAGGAGCTAGCACAAACCGTGTTTGATTTAGAATTCCAAACACATCTATCTATATAGCGGAAAACAGAGTGAAACCTAAAAATTCAAAGTGTTACTGGAAACGAACGCTTGAACCTAGAAGAGTGAAAGTTGGGCAGCCAAGTGGGATTAGTGAACTGATCATTACCACCAAGTATCATCAAGTTTTGGTGAAAAAATGTTTGCTGAGATTTCAGCAAACTAGTAGTTTTTTGGAAGCTTGGCAACCCCTTTCAAACGAAAGTGTTTTTCGCCAGTCTCTGCATGGGGTACGTCAAGAGGAAACAAACCATAGAGATAGAACTTAGAACTACTTCATTTGGTCAAGTTTCAAGGAGCTAGCACAAACCGTGTTTGATTTAGAATTCCAAACACATCTATTTATATAGCAGAAAACAGAGTGAAACCTAAAAATTCAAAGTTTTACTGGAAACGAACGCTTGAATCTAGAAGAGTGAAAGTTGGGCAGCCAAGTGGGATTAGTGAACTGATCCTTACCACCAAGTATCATCAAGTTTTGGTGAAAAAAGGTTTGCTGAGATTTCAGCAAACTAGTAGTTTTTTGGAAGCTTGGAAACCCCGTTCAAACGGAAGTGTTTTTCGCCAGTCTCTGCATGGGGTACTTCAAGAGGAAACAAACCATAGAGATAGAACTTAGAACTACTTCATTTTGTCAAGTTTCCAGGAGCTAGCACAAACCGTGTTTGATTTAGAATTCCAAACACATCTAGCTATGTAGGAGAATACAGAGTGAAACCTAAAACTTCAAACTGTTACTGGAAACGAATGCTTCAACCTAGAAGAATAAAAATTGGGTAGCCAAGTGGGATTAGTGAACTGATCATTACCACCAAATATCATTAAGATTTGGTGAAAAAATTTTGCTGAGATTTCAGCAAACTAGTAGTTTTTTGGATGCTTGGCCACTTCTTTCAAACGAAAGTGTTTTTCGCCAGTCTCTGCATGGTGTACTTCAAGAGGAAACAAACCATAGAGATAGAACTTAGAACTACTTCATTTGGTCAAGTTTCAAGGAGCTAGCACAAACCGTGTTTGATTCAGAGTTTCAAACACATCTATCTATATAGCAGAAAACAGAGTGAAACCTAAAAATTCAAAGTGTTACTGGAAATGAACACTTGAACCTAGAAGAGTGAAAGTTGGGCAGCCAAGTGGGATTAGTGAACTGATCATTACCACCAAGTATCATCAAGTTTTGGTGAAAAAATGTTTGCTGAGATTTCAGCAAACTAGTAGTTTTTTGGAAGCTTGGCAACCCCTTTCAAACGAAAGTGTTTTTCGCCAGTCTCTGCATGGGGTACTTCAAGAGAAAACAAACCATAGAGATAGAACTTAGAACTACTTCATTTGGTCAAGTTTCAAGGAGCTAGCACAAACCGTGTTTGATTTAGAATTCCAAACACATCTATCTATGTAGGAGAAAACAGAGTGAATCCTAAAACTTCAAACTGTTACTGGAAACGAATGCTTCAACCTAGAAGAATAAAAATTGGGTAGCCAAGTGGGATTAGTGAACTGATCATTACGACCAAGTATCATTAAGATTTGGTGAAAAATGTTTTGCTGAAATTACAGCAAACTAGTAGTTTTTTGGAAGCTTGGCCACTTCTTTCAAACGAAAGTGTTTTTCGCCAGTCTCTGCATGGTGTACTTCAAGAGGAAACAAACCATAGAGATGGAACATAGAACTTCTTCATTTGGTCAAGTTTCAAGGAGCTAGCACAAACTGTGTTTGATTTATAGTTTCAAACACATCTATCTATATAGCGGAAAACAGAGTGAAACCTAAAAATTCAAAGTGTTACTGGAAACGAACGCTTGAACCTAGAAGAGTAAAAATTGGGCAGCCAAGTGGGATTAGTGAACTGATCATTACCACCAAGTATCATCAAGATTTGGTGAAAAAATGTTTGCTGAGATTTCAGCAAACTAGTAGTTTTTTGGAAGCTTGGCCACTTCTTTCAAACGAAAGTGTTTTTCGCCAGTCTCTGCATGGGGTACGTCAAGAGGAAACAAACCATAGAGATAGAACTTAGAACTACTTCATTTGGTCAAGTTTCAAGGAGCTAGCACAAACCGTGTTTGATTTAGAATTCCAAACACATCTATCTATATAGCGGAAAACAGAGTGAAACCTAAAAATTCAAAGTGTTACTGGAAACGAACGCTTGAACCTAGAAGAGTGAAAGTTGGGCAGCCAAGTGGGATTAGTGAACTGATCATTACCACCAAGTATCATCAAGTTTTGGTGAAAAAATGTTTGCTGAGATTTCAGCAAACTAGTAGTTTTTTGGAAGCTTGGCAACCCCTTTCAAACGAAAGTGTTTTTCGCCAGTCTCTGCATGGGGTACGTCAAGAGGAAACAAACCATAGAGATAGAACTTAGAACTACTTCATTTGGTCAAGTTTCAAGGAGCTAGCACAAACCGTGTTTGATTTAGAATTCCAAACACATCTATTTATATAGCAGAAAACAGAGTGAAACCTAAAAATTCAAAGTTTTACTGGAAACGAACGCTTGAATCTAGAAGAGTGAAAGTTGGGCAGCCAAGTGGGATTAGTGAACTGATCCTTACCACCAAGTATCATCAAGTTTTGGTGAAAAAAGGTTTGCTGAGATTTCAGCAAACTAGTAGTTTTTTGGAAGCTTGGAAACCCCGTTCAAACGGAAGTGTTTTTCGCCAGTCTCTGCATGGGGTACTTCAAGAGGAAACAAACCATAGAGATAGAACTTAGAACTACTTCATTTTGTCAAGTTTCCAGGAGCTAGCACAAACCGTGTTTGATTTAGAATTCCAAACACATCTAGCTATGTAGGAGAATACAGAGTGAAACCTAAAACTTCAAACTGTTACTGGAAACGAATGCTTCAACCTAGAAGAATAAAAATTGGGTAGCCAAGTGGGATTAGTGAACTGATCATTACCACCAAATATCATTAAGATTTGGTGAAAAAATTTTGCTGAGATTTCAGCAAACTAGTAGTTTTTTGGATGCTTGGCCACTTCTTTCAAACGAAAGTGTTTTTCGACAGTCTCTGCATGGTGTACTTCAAGAGGAAACAAACCATAGAGATAGAACTTAGAACTACTTCATTTGGTCAAGTTTCAAGGAGCTAGCACAAACCGTGTTTGATTCAGAGTTTCAAACACATCTATCTATATAGCAGAAAACAGAGTGAAACCTAAAAATTCAAAGTGTTACTGGAAATGAACACTTGAACCTAGAAGAGTGAAAGTTGGGCAGCCAAGTGGGATTAGTGAACTGATCATTACCACCAAGTATCATCAAGTTTTGGTGAAAAAATGTTTGCTGAGATTTCAGCAAACTAGTAGTTTTTTGGAAGCTTGGCAACCCCTTTCAAACGAAAGTGTTTTTCGCCAGTCTCTGCATGGGGTACTTCAAGAGAAAACAAACCATAGAGATACAACTTAGAACTACTTCATTTGGTCAAGTTTCAAGGAGCTAGCACAAACCGTGTTTGATTTAGAATTCCAAACACATCTATCTATGTAGGAGAAAACAGAGTGAATCCTAAAACTTCAAACTGTTACTGGAAACGAATGCTTCAACCTAGAAGAATAAAAATTGGGTAGCCAAGTGGGATTAGTGAACTGATCATTACGACCAAGTATCATTAAGATTTGGTGAAAAATGTTTTGCTGAAATTACAGCAAACTAGTAGTTTTTTGGAAGCTTGGCCACTTCTTTCAAACGAAAGTGTTTTTCGCCAGTCTCTGCATGGTGTACTTCAAGAGGAAACAAACCATAGAGATGGAACATAGAACTTCTTCATTTGGTCAAGTTTCAAGGAGCTAGCACAAACTGTGTTTGATTTATAGTTTCAAACACATCTATCTATATAGCGGAAAACAGAGTGAAACCTAAAAATTCAAAGTGTTACTGGAAACGAACGCTTGAACCTAGAAGAGTAAAAATTGGGCAGCCAAGTGGGATTAGTGAACTGATCATTACCACCAAGTATCATCAAGATTTGGTGAAAAAATGTTTGCTGAGATTTCAGCAAACTAGTAGTTTTTTGGAAGCTTGGCCACTTCTTTCAAACGAAAGTGTTTTTCGCCAGTCTCTGCATGGGGTACGTCAAGAGGAAACAAACCATAGAGATAGAACTTAGAACTACTTCATTTGGTCAAGTTTCAAGGAGCTAGCACAAACCGTGTTTGATTTAGAATTCCAAACACATCTATCTATATAGCGGAAAACAGAGTGAAACCTAAAAATTCAAAGTGTTACTGGAAACGAACGCTTGAACCTAGAAGAGTGAAAGTTGGGCAGCCAAGTGGGATTAGTGAACTGATCATTACCACCAAGTATCATCAAGTTTTGGTGAAAAAATGTTTGCTGAGATTTCAGCAAACTAGTAGTTTTTTGGAAGCTTGGCAACCCCTTTCAAACGAAAGTGTTTTTCGCCAGTCTCTGCATGGGGTACGTCAAGAGGAAACAAACCATAGAGATAGAACTTAGAACTACTTCATTTGGTCAAGTTTCAAGGAGCTAGCACAAACCGTGTTTGATTTAGAATTCCAAACACATCTATTTATATAGCAGAAAACAGAGTGAAACCTAAAAATTCAAAGTGTTACTGGAAACAAACGCTTGAACCTAGAAGAGTGAAAGTTGAGCAGCCAAGTGAGATTAGTGAACTGATCATTACCACCAAGTATCATCAAGATTTGGTGAAAAACTGTTTGCTGAGATTTCAGCAAAATAGTAGTTTTTTGGAAGCTTGGAAACCCCGTTCAAACAAAAGTGTTTTTCGCCAGTCTCTGCATGGGGTACTTCAAGAGGAAACAAACCATAGCGATAGAACTTAGAACTACTTCATTTGGTCAAGTTTCAAGGAGCTAGCACAAACCGTGTTTGATTTAGAATTCCAAACACATCTATCTATGTAGGAGAAAACAGAGTGAAACCTAAAACTTCAAACTGTTACTGGAAACGAATGCTTCAACCTAGAAGAATAAAAATTGGGTAGCCAAGTGGGATTAGTGAACTGATCATTACCACCAAGTATCATTAAGATTTGGTGAAAAAAGTTTTGCTGAGATTTCAGCAAACTAGTAGTTTTTTGGAAGCTTGGCCACTTCTTTCAAACGAAAGTGTTTTTCGCCAGTCTCTGCATGGTGTACTTCAAGAGGAAACAAACAATAGAAATGGAACATAGAACTACTTCATTTGGTAAAGTTTCAAGGAGCTAGCACAAACCGTGTTTGATTTAGAATTCCAAACACATCTATCTATATAGCAGAAAACAGAGTGAAACCTAAAAATTCAAAGTGTTACTGGAAACGAACGCTTGAACCTAGAAGAGTAAAAATTGGGCAGCCAAGTGGGATTAGTGAACTGATCATTACCACCAAGTATCATCAAGATTTGGTGAAAAAATGTTTGCTGAGATTTCAGCAATCTAGTAGTTTTTTAAAAGCTTGGCAACCCCTTTCCAACGAAAGTGTTTTTCGCCAGTCTCTGCATGGGGTACTTCAAGAGGAAACAAACCATAGAGATAGAACTTAGAACTACTTCATTTGATCAAGTTTCAAGGAGTTAGCACAAACCGTGTTTGATTCAGAGTTTCAAACACATCTATTTATATAGCAGAAAACAGAGTGAAACCCAAAAATTCAAAGTGTTGCTGGAAACGAACGCTTGAACCTAGAAGAGTGAAAGTTGGGCAGCCAAGTGGGCTTAGTGAACTGATCATTACCACCCAGTATCATCAAGTTTTGGTGAAAAAATGTTTTCTGAGATTTCAGCAAACTAGTAGTTTTTTTGAAGCTTGGCAACCCCTTTAAAACGAAAGTGTTTTTCGCCAGTCTCTGCATGGGGTACTTCAAGAGGAAACAAACCATAGAGATAGAACTTAGAACTACTTCATTTGGTCAAGTTTCAAGGAGCTAGCACAAACCGTGTTTGATTCAGAGTTTCAAACACATCTATCTATATAGCAGAAAACAGAGTGAAACCTAAAAATTCAAAGTGTTACTGGAAATGAACGCTTGAACCTAGAAGAGTGAAAGTTGGGCAGCCAAGTGGGATTAGTGAACTGATCATTACCACCAAGTATCATCAAGTTTTGGTGAAAAACTGTTTGCTGAGATTTCAGCAAACTAGTAGTTTTTTGGAAGCTTGGCAACCCCTTTCAAACGAAAGTGTTTATCGCCAGTCTCTGCATGGGGTACTTCAAGAGGAAACAAACCATAGAGATAGAATTTAGAACTACTTCATTTGGTCAAGTTTCAAGGAGCTAGCACAAACCGTGTTTGATTTAGAATTCCAAACACATCTATCTATGTAGGAGAAAACAGAGTGAAACCTAAAACTTCAAACTGTTACTGGAAACGAATGCTTCAACCTAGAAGAATAAAAATTGGGTAGCCAAGTGGGATTAGTGAACTGATCATTACCACCAAGTATCATTAAGATTTGGTGAAAAATGTTTTGCTGAGATTTCAGCAAACTACTAGTTTTTTGGAAGCTTGGCCACTTCTATCAAACGAAAGTGTTTTTCGCCAGTCTCTGCATGGTGTACTTCAAGAGGAAACAAACCATAGAGATGGAACATAGAACTTCTTCATTTGGTCAAGTTTCAAGGAGCTAGCACAAACCGTGTTTGATTTAGAGTTTCAAACACATCTATCTATATAGCAGAAAACAGAGTGAAACCTAAAAATTCAAAGTGTTACTGGAAACGAACGCTTGAACCTAGAAGAGTGAAAGTTGGGCAGCCAAGTGGGCTTAGTGAACTGATCATTACCTCCAAGTATCTTTAAGATTTGGTGAAAAAATGTTTGCTGAGATTTCAGCAAACTAGTAGTTTTTTGGAAGCTTGGCAACCCCTTTCCAACGAAAGTGTTTTTCGCCAGTCTCTGCATGGGGTACTTCAAGAGGAAACAAACCATAGAGATAGAACTTAGAACTACTTCATTTGGTCAAGTTTCAAGGAGCTAGCACAAACCGTGTTTGATTCAGAGTTTCAAACACATCTATTTATATAGCAGAAAACAGAGTGAAACCTAAAAATTCAAAGTGTTACTGGAAACGAACGCCTGAACCTAGAAGAGTGAAAGTTGGGCAGCCATGTGGGATTAGTGAACTGATCATTACCACCAAGTATCATCAAGTTTTGGTGAAAAAATGTTTGCTGAGATTTCAGCAAAATAGTAGTTTTTTGGAAGCTTGGAAACCCCGTTCAAACGAAAGTGTTTTTCGCCAGTCTCTGCATGTGGTACTTCAAGAGGAAACAAACCATAGAGATAGAACTTAGAACTACTTCATTTGGTCAAGTTTCCAGGAGCTAGCACAAACCGTGTTTGATATAGAATTCCAAACACATCTATTTATATAGCAGAAAACAGAGTGAAACCTAAAAATTCAAACTGTTACTGGAAACGAAACGCTTGAACCTAGAAGAGTAAAAATTGGGCAGCGAAGTGGGCTTAGTGAACTGATCATTACCACCAAGTATCATTAAGATTTGGTGAAAAAAGTTTTGCTGAGATTTCAGCAAACTAGTAGTTTTTTGGAAGCTTGGCCACTTCTTTCAAACGAAAGTGTTTCTCGCCAGTCTCTGCATGGGGTACTTCAAGAGGAAACAAACCATAGAGATAGAACTTAGAACTACTTCATTTGGTCAAGTTTCAAGGAGCTAGCACAACCGTGTTTGATTTAGAATTTCAAACACATCTATCTATATAGCGGAAAACAGAGTGAAACGTAAAAATTCAAGTGTTACTGGAAACGAACGCTTGAACCTAGAAGAGTGAAAGTTGGGCAGCCAAGTGGGATTAGTGAACTGATCATTAACACCAAGTATCATCAAGTTTTGGTGAAAAAATGTTTGCTGAGATTTCAGCAAACTAGTAGTTTTTTGGAAGCTTGGCAACCCCTTTCAAACGAAAGTGTTTTTCGACAGTCTCTGCATGGCGTACTTCAAGAGGAAACAAACCATAGAGATAGAACTTAGAACTACTTCATTTGGTCAAGTTTCAAGGAGCTAGCACAAAACGTGTTTGATTTAGAATTCCAAACACATCTATCTATATAGCAGAAAACAGAGTGAAACCTAAAAATTCAAAGTGTTACTGGAAACGAACGCTTGAACCTAGAAGAGTGAAAGTTGGGCAGCCAAGTGGGCTTAGTGAACTGATCATTACCACCAAGTATCATTAAGATTTGGTGAAAAAATGTTTGCTGAGATTTCAGCAAACTAGTAGTTTTTTGGAAGCTTGGCAACCCCTTTCCAACGAAAGTGTTTTTCGCCAGTCTCTGCATGGGGTACTACAAGAGGAAACAAACCATAGAGATAGAACTTAGAACTACTTCATTTGGTCAAGTTTCAAGGAGCTAGCACTAACCGTGTTTGATTCAGAGTTTCAAACACATCTATTTATATAGCAGAAAACAGAGTGAAACCTAAAAATTCAAAGTGTTACTGGAAACGAACGCTTGAACCTAGAAGAGTGAAAGTTGGGCAGCCATGTGGGATTAGTGAAACTGATCATTACCACCAAGTATCATCAAGTTTTGGTGAAAAAATGTTTGCTGAGATTTCAGCAAAATAGTAGTTTTTTGGAAGCTTGGAAACCCCGTTCAAACGAAAGTGTTTTTCGCCAGTCTCTGCATGGGTACTTCAAGAGGAAACAAACCATAGAGATAGAACTTAGAACTACTTCATTTGGTCAAGTTTCCAGGAGCTAGCACAAACCGTGTTTGATATAGAATTCCAAACACATCTATTTATATAGCAGAAAACAGAGTGAAACCTAAAAAATCAAAGTGTTACTGGAAACGAACGCTTGAACCTAGAAGAGTAAAAATTGGGCAGCCAAGTGGGGCTTAGTGAACTGATCATTACCACCAAGTTTCATTAAGATTTTGTGAAAAAAGTTTTGCTGAGATTTCAGCAAACTAGTAGTTTTTTGGAAGCTTGGCCACTTCTTTCAAACGAAAGTGTTTCTCGCCAGTCTCTGCATGGGGTACTTCAAGAGGAAACAAACCATAGAGATAGAATTTAGAACTACTTCATTTGGTCAAGTTTCAAGGAGCTAGCACAAACCGTGTTTGATTTAGAATTCCAAACACATCTATCTATATAGCGGAAAACAGAGTGAAACCAAAAATTCAAAGTGTTACTGGAAACGAACGCTTGAACCTAGAAGAGTGAAAGTTGGGCAGCCATGTGGGATTAGTGAACTGATCATTACCACCAAGTATCATCAAGTTTTGGTGAAAAACTGTTTGCTGAGATTTCAGCAAAATAGTAGTTTTTTGGAAGCTTGGAAACCCCGTTCATACGAAAGTGTTTTTCGCCAGTCTCTGCATGGGGTACTTCAAGAGGAAACAAACCATAGAGATAGAACTTAGAACTACTTCATTTGGTCAAGTTTCCAGGAGCTAGCACAAACCGTGTTTGATATAGAATTCCAAACACATCTATTTAAATAGCAGAAAACAGAGTGAAACCTAAAAATTCAAAGTGTTACTGGAAACGAACGCTTGAACCTAGAAGAGTAAAAATTGGGCAGCCAAGTGGGCTTAGTGAACTGCTCATTACCACCAAGTTTCATTAAGATTTGGTGAAAAAAGTTTTGCTAAGATTTCAGCAAACTAGTAGATTTTGGAAGCTTGGCCACTTCTTTCAAACGAAAGTGTTTCTCGCCAGTCTCTGCATGGGGTACTTCAAGAGGAAACAAACCATAGAGATAGAATTTAGAACTACATCATTTGGTCAAGTTTCAAGGAGCTAGCACAAACCGTGTTTGATTTAGAATTCCAAACACATCTATCTATATAGCGGAAAACAGAGTGAAACCTAAAAATTCAAAGTGTTACTGGAAACGAACGCTTGAACCTAGAAGAGTGAAAGTTGGGCAGCCAAGTGGGATTAGTGAACTGATCATTACCACCAAGTATCATTAAGATTTGGTGAAAAAATGTTTGCTGAGATTTCAGCAAACTAGTAGTTTTTTGGAAGCGTGCAACCCCTTTCAAACGAAAGTGTTTTTCGCCAGTCTCTGCATCGGGTACTTCAAGAGGAAACAAACCATAGAGATAGAACTTAGAACTACTTCATTTTGTCAAGTTTCAAGGAGCTAGCACAAACAGTGTTTGATTCAGAGTTTCAAACACATCTATTTATATAGCAGAAAACGTGAAACCTAAAAATTCAAAGTGTTACTGGAAACGAACGCTTGAACCTAGAAGAGTGAAAGTTGGGCAGCCATGTGGGATTAGTGAACTGATCATTACCACCAAGTATCATCAAGTTTTGGTGAAAAACTGTTTGCTGAGATTTCAGCAAAATAGTAGTTTTTTGGAAGCTTGGAAACCCCGTTCAAACGAAAGTGTTTTTCGCCAGTCTCTGCATGGGGTACTTCAAGAGGAAACAAACCATAGAGATAGAACTTAGAACTACTTCATTTTGTCAAGTTTCAAGGAGCTAGCACAAAACGTGTTTGATTTAGAATTCCAAACACATCTATCTATATAGCAGAAAACAGAGTGAAACCTAAAAATTCAAAGTGTTACTGGAAACGAACGCTTGAACCTAGAAGAGTGAAAGTTGGGCAGCCAAGTGGGCTTAGTGAACTGATCATTACCACCAAGTATCATTAAGATTTGGTGAAAAAATGTTTGCTGAGATTTCAGCAAACTAGTAGTTTTTTGGAAGCTTGGCAACCCCTTTCAAACGAAAGTGTTTTTTGCCAGTCTCTGCATGGGGTACGTCAAGAGTAAACAAACCATAGAGATAGAACTTAGAACTACTTCATTTGGTCAAGTTTCAAGGAGCTAGCACAAACCGTGTTTGATTTAGAATTCCAAACACAGCTATCTATGTAGCAGAAAACAGAGTGAAACCTAAAAATTCAAAGAGTTACTGGAAACGAACGCTTGAACCTAGAAGAGTGAAAGTTGGGCAGCCAAGTGAGATTAGTGAACTGATCATTACCACCAAGTATCATCAAGATTTGGTTAAAAAAAGTTTGCTGAGATTTCAGAAAACTAGTAGTTTTTTGGAAGATTGGCAACCCCATTCAAACGAAAGTGTTTTTCGCCAGTCTCTGCATGGGGTACTTCAAGAGGAAACAAACCATAGAGATAGAACTTAGAACTACTTCATTTTGTCAAGTTTCAAGGAGCTAGCACAAACCGTGTTTGATTCAGAGTTTCAAACACATCTATCTATATAGCAGAAAACAGAGTGAAACCTAAAAATTCAAAGTGTTACTGGAAACGAATGCTTGAACCTCGAAGAGTGAAAGTTGGGCAGCCAAGTGGGATTAGTGAACTGATCATTACCACCAAGTATCATCAAGTTTTGGTGAAAAAATGTTTGCTGAGATTTCAGCAAACTAGTACTTTTTTGGAAGCTTGGAAACCCCGTTCAAACGGAAGTTTTTTTCGCCAGTCTCTGCATGGGGTACTTCAAGAGGAAACAAACCATAGAGATAGAACTTAGAACTACTTCATTTGGTCAAGTTTCCAGGAGCTAGCACAAACCGTGTTTGATTTAGAATTCCAAACACATCTATCTATGTAGGAGAAAACAGAGTGAAACCTAAAACTTCAAACTGTTACTGGAAACGAATGCTTCAACCTAGAAGAATAAAAATTGGGTATCCAAGTGGGATTAGTGAACTGATCATTACCACCAAATATCATTAAGATTTGGTGAAAAAATTTTTGCTGAGATTTCAGCAAACTAGTAGTTTTTTGGATGCTTGGCCACTTCTTTCAAACGAAAGTGTTTTTCGCCAGTCTCTGCATGGTGTACTTCAAGAGGAAACAAACAATAGAGATGGAACATAAAACTACTTCATTTGTTCAAGTTTCAAGGAGCTAGCACAAACCGTGTTTGATTTAGAATTCCAAACACATCTATCTATATAGCAGAAAACAGAGTGAAACCTAAAAATTCAAAGTGTTACTGGAAACGAACGCTTGAACCTAGAAGAGTAAAAATTGGGCAGCCAAGTGGGATTAGTGAACTGATCATTACCACCAAGTATCATCAAGATTTGGTGAAAAAATGTTTGCTGAGATTTCAGCAAACTAGTAGTTTTTTGGAAGCTTGGCAACCCCTTTCAAACGAAAGTGTTTTTCGCCAGTCTCTGCATGGGGTACTTCAAGAGGAAACAAACCATAGAGATAGAACTTAGAACTACTTCATTTGGTCAAGTTTCAAGGAGCTAGCACAAACCGTGTTTGATTTAGAGTTTCAAACACATCTATCTATATAGCAGAAAACAGAGTGAAACCTAAAAATTCAAAGTGTTACTGGAAACGAACGCTTGAACCTAGAAGAGTAAAAATTGGGCAGCCAAGTGGGATTAGTGAACTGATCATTACCACCAAGTATCATCAAGATTTGCTGAAAAAATGTTTGCTGAGATTTCAGCAAACTAGTAGTTTTTTGGAAGCTTGGCCACTTCTTTCAAACGAAAGTGTTTTTCGCCAGTTTCTGCATGGGGTACTTCAAGAGGAAACAAACCATAGAGATAGAACTTAGAACAACTTCATTTGGTCAAGTTTCAAAGAGCTAGCACAAACCGTGTTTGATTTAGAATTCCAAACACATCTATCTATATAGCGGAAAACAGAGTGAAACCTAAAAATTCAAAGTGTTACTGGAAACGAACGCTTGAACCTAGAAGAGTGAAAGTTGGGCAGCCATGTGGGATTAGTGAACTGATCATTACCACCAAGTATCATCAAGTTTTGGTGAAAAAATGTTTGCTGAGATTTCAGCAAACTAGTAGTTTTTTGGAAGCTTGGCAACCCCTTTCAAACGAAAGTGTTTTTCGCCAGTCTCTGCATGGGGTACGTCAAGAGAAAAAAAACCATAGAGATAGAACTTAGAACTACTTCATTTGGTCAAGTTTCAAGGAGCTAGCACAATCCGTGTTTGATTTAGAATTCCAAACACAGCTATCTATGTAGCAGAAAACAGAGTGAAACCTAAAAATTCAAAGTGTTACTGGAAACGAACGCTTGAACCTAGAAGAGTGAAAGTTGAGCAGCCAAGTGAGATTAGTGAACTGATCATTACCACCAAGTATCATCAAGATTTGGTGAAAAAATGTGTGCTGAGATTTCAGCAAACTAGTAGTTTTTTGGAAGCTTGGCAACCCCATTAAAACGAAAGTGTTTTTCGATAGTCTCTGCATGGGGTACTTCAAGAGGAAACAAACCATAGAGATAGAACTTAGAACTACTTCATTTTGTCAAGTTTCAAGGAGCTAGCACAAACCGTGTTTGATTCAGAGTTTCAAACACATCTATTTATATAGCAGAAAACAGAGTGAAACCTAAAAATTCAAAGTGTTACTGGAAACGAACGCTTGAATCTAGAAGAGTGAAAGTTGGGCAGCCAAGTGAGATTAGTGAACTGATCATTGCACCAAGTATCATCAAGATTTGGTGAAAAAATGTTTGCTGAGATTTCAGAAAACTAGTAGTTTTTTGGAAGCTTGGCAACCCCATTCAAACGAAAGTGTTTTTCGCCAGTCTCTGCATGGGATACTTCAAGAGGAAACAAACCATAGAGATAGAACTTAGAACTACTTCATTTTGTCAAGTTTCAAGGAGCTAGCACAAACCGTGTTTGATTCAGAGTTTCAAACACATCTATCTATATAGCAGAAAACAGAGTGACACCTAAAAATTCAAAGTGTTACTGGAAACGAATGCTTGAACCTCGAAGAGTGAAAGTTGGGCAGCCAAGTGGGATTAGTGAACTGATCATTAACACCAAGTATCATCAAGTTTTGGTGAAAAAATGTTTGCTGAGATTTCAGCAAACTAGTAGTTTTTTGGAAGCTTGGCAACCCCTTTCAAACGAAAGTGTTTTTCGCCAGTCTCTGCATGGGGTACTTCAAGAGGAAACAAACCATAGAGATAGAACTTAGAACTACTTCATTTGGTCAAGTTTCAAGGAGCTAGCACAAAACGTGTTTGATTTAGAATTCCAAACACATCTATCTATATAGCAGAAAACAGAGTGAAACCTAAAAATTCAAAGTGTTACTGGAAACGAACGCTTGAACCTAAAAGAGTGAAAGTTGGGCAGCCAAGTGGGCTTAGTGAACTGCTCATTACCACCAAGTATCATTAAGATTTGGTGAAAAAATGTTTGCTGAGATTTCAGCAAACTTGTTGTTTTTTGGAAGCTTGGCAAACCCTTTCAAACGAAAGTGTTTTTCGCCAGTCTCTGCATGGGATACGTCAAAAGGAAACAAACCATAGAGATAGAACTTAGAACTACTTCATTTTGTCAAGTTTCAAGGAACTAGCACAAACCTTGTTTGATTCAGAGTTTCAAACACATCTATCTATATAGCAGAAAACAGAGTGAAACCTAAAAATTCAAAGTGTTACTGGAAACGAATGCTTGAACCTCGAAGAGTGAAAGTTGGGCAGCCAAGTGGGATTAGTGAACTGATCATTAACACCAAGTATCATCAAGTTTTGGTGAAAAAATGTTTGCTGAGATTTCAGCAAACTAGTAGTTTTTTGGAAGCTTGGCAACCCCTTTCAAACGAAAGTGTTTTTCGCCAGTCTCTGCATGGGGTACTTCAAGAGGAAACAAACCATAGAGATAGAACTTAGAACTACTTCATTTGGTCAAGTTTCAAGGAGCTAGCACAAAACGTGTTTGATTTAGAATTCCAAACACATCTATCTATATAGCAGAAAACAGAGTGAAACCTAAAAATTCAAAGTGTTACTGGAAACGAACGCTTGAACCTAGAAGAGTGAAAGTTGGGCAGCCAAGTGGGCTTAGTGAACTGCTCATTACCACCAAGTATCATTAAGATTTGGTGAAAAAATGTTTGCTGAGATTTCAGCAAACTAGTAGTTTTTTGGAAGCTTGGCAACCCCTTTCAAACGAAAGTGTTTTTCGCCAGTCTCTGCATGGGGTACTTCAAGAGGAAACAAACCATAGAGATAGAACTTAGAACTACTTCATTTGGTCAAGTTTCCAGGAGCTAGCACAAACCGTGTTTGATTTAGAATTCCAAACACATCTATCTATGTAGGAGAAAACAGAGTGAAACCTAAAACTTCAAACTGTTACTGGAAACGAATGCTTCAACCTAGAAGAATAAAAATTGGGTAGCCAAGTGGGACTAGTGAACTGATCATTACCACCAAGTATCATTAAGATTTGGTGAAAAAAGTTTTGCTGAGATTTCAGCAAACTAGTAGTTTTTGGAAGCTTGGCCACTTCTTTCAAACGAAAGTGTTTTTCGCCAGTCTCTGCATGGTGTACTTCAAGAGGAAACAAACAATAGAGATGGAACATAGAACTACTTCATTTGGTCAAGTTTCAAGGAGCTAGCACAAACCGTGTTTGATTTAGAATTCCAAACACATCTATCTATATAGCAGAAAAGAGAGTGAAACCTAAAAATTCAAAGTGTTACTGGAAACGAACGCTTGAAACTAGAAGAGTAAAAATTGGGCAGCCAAGTGGGATTAGTGAACTGATCATTACCACCAAGTATCATCAAGATTTGGTGAAAAAATGTTTGCTGAAATTTCAGCAAACTAGTAGTTTTTTGGAAGCTTGGCAACCCCTTTAAAACGAAAGTGTTTTTCGGCAGTCTCTGCATGGGGTACTTCACGAGGAAACAAACCATAGAGATAGAACTTAGAACTACTTCATTTGGTCAAGTTTCAAGGAGCTAGCACAAACCGTGTTTGATTTAGAATTCCAAACACATCTATCTATATAGCAGAAAACAGAGTGAAACCCAAAAATTCAAAGTGTTGCTGGAAACGAACGCTTGAACCTAGAAGAGTGAAAGTTGGGCAGCCAAGTGGGCTTAGTGAACTGATCATTACCACCCAGTATCATCAAGTTTTGTTGAAAAAACGTTTTCTGAGATTTCAGCAAACTAGTAGTTTTTTTGAAGCTTGGCAACCCGTTTCAAACGAAAGTGTTTTTCGCCAGTCTCTGCATGGGGTACTTCAAGAGGAAACAAACCATAGAGATAGAACTTAGAACTACTTCATTTGGTCAAGTTTCAAGGAGCTAGCACAAACCGTGTTTGATTCAGAGTTTCAAACACATCTATCTATATAGCAGAAAACAGAGTGACACCTAAAAATTCAAAGTGTTACTGGAAACGAATGCTTGAACCTCGAAGAGTGAAAGTTGGGCAGCCAAGTGGGATTAGTGAACTGATCATTAACACCAAGTATCATCAAGTTTTGGTGAAAAAATGTTTGCTGAGATTTCAGCAAACTAGTAGTTTTTTGGAAGCTTGGCAACCCCTTTCAAACGAAAGTGTTTTTCGCCAGTCTCTGCATGGGGTACTTCAAGAGGAAACAAACCATAAAGATAGAACTTAGAACTACTTCATTTGGTCAAGTTTCAAGGAGCTAGCACAAAACGTGTTTGATTTAGAATTCCAAACACATCTATCTATATAGCAGAAAACAGAGTGAAACCTAAAAATTCAAAGTGTTACTGGAAACGAACGCTTGAACCTAAAAGAGTGAAAGTTGGGCAGCCAAGTGGGCTTAGTGAACTGCTCATTACCACCAAGTATCATTAAGATTTGGTGAAAAAATGTTTGCTGAGATTTCAGCAAACTTGTTGTTTTTTGGAAGCTTGGCAAACCCTTTCAAACGAAAGTGTTTTTCGGAGTCTCTGCATGGGGTACTTCAAGAGGAAACAAACCATAGAGATAGAACTTAGAACTACTTCATTTTGTCAAGTTTCAAGGAGCTAGCACAAACAGTGTTTGATTCAGAGTTTCAAACACATCTATTTATATAGCAGAAAACAGAGTGAAACCTAAAAATTCAAAGTGTTACTGGAAACGAACGCTTGAACCTAGAAGAGAGAAAGTTGGGCAGCCAAGTGGGATTAGTGAACTGATCATTACCACCAAGTATCATCAAGTTTTGGTGAAAAAATGTTTGCTGAGATTTCAGCAAACTAGTAGTTTTTTGGAAGCTTGGCAACCCCTTTCAAACGAAAGTGTTTTTCGCCAGTCTCTGCATGGGGTACGTCAAGAGGAAAAAAACCATAGAGATAGAACTTAGAACTACTTCATTTGGTCAAGTTTCAAGGAGCTAGCACAATCCGTGTTTGATTTAGAATTCCAAACACAGCTATCTATGTAGCAGAAAACAGAGTGAAACCTAAAAATTCAAAGTGTTACTGGAAACGAACGCTTGAACCTAGAAGAGTGAAAGTTGAGCAGCCAAGTGAGATTAGTGAACTGATCATTACCACCAAGTATCATCAAGATTTGGTGAAAAAATGTGTGCTGAGATTTCAGCAAACTAGTAGTTTTTTGGAAGCTTGGCAACCCCATTAAAACGAAAGTGTTTTTCGATAGTCTCTGCATGGGGTACTTCAAGAGGAAACAAACCATAGAGATAGAACTTAGAACTACTTCATTTTGTCAAGTTTCAAGGAGCTAGCACAAACCGTGTTTGATTCAGAGTTTCAAACACATCTATTTATATAGCAGAAAACAGAGTGAAACCTAAAAATTCAAAGTGTTACTGGAAACGAACGCTTGAATCTAGAAGAGTGAAAGTTGGGCAGCCAAGTGAGATTAGTGAACTGATCATTGCACCAAGTATCATCAAGATTTGGTGAAAAAATGTTTGCTGAGATTTCAGAAAACTAGTAGTTTTTTGGAAGCTTGGCAACCCCATTCAAACGAAAGTGTTTTTCGCCAGTCTCTGCATGGGATACTTCAAGAGGAAACAAACCATAGAGATAGAACTTAGAACTACTTCATTTTGTCAAGTTTCAAGGAGCTAGCACAAACCGTGTTTGATTCAGAGTTTCAAACACATCTATCTATATAGCAGAAAACAGAGTGACACCTAAAAATTCAAAGTGTTACTGGAAACGAATGCTTGAACCTCGAAGAGTGAAAGTTGGGCAGCCAAGTGGGATTAGTGAACTGATCATTAACACCAAGTATCATCAAGTTTTGGTGAAAAAATGTTTGCTGAGATTTCAGCAAACTAGTAGTTTTTTGGAAGCTTGGCAACCCCTTTCAAACGAAAGTGTTTTTCGCCAGTCTCTGCATGGGGTACTTCAAGAGGAAACAAACCATAAAGATAGAACTTAGAACTACTTCATTTGGTCAAGTTTCAAGGAGCTAGCACAAAACGTGTTTGATTTAGAATTCCAAACACATCTATCTATATAGCAGAAAACAGAGTGAAACCTAAAAATTCAAAGTGTTACTGGAAACGAACGCTTGAACCTAAAAGAGTGAAAGTTGGGCAGCCAAGTGGGCTTAGTGAACTGCTCATTACCACCAAGTATCATTAAGATTTGGTGAAAAAATGTTTGCTGAGATTTCAGCAAACTTGTTGTTTTTTGGAAGCTTGGCAAACCCTTTCAAACGAAAGTGTTTTTCGCCAGTCTCTGCATGGGGTACTTCAAGAGGAAACAAACCATAGAGATAGAACTTAGAACTACTTCATTTTGTCAAGTTTCAAGGAGCTAGCACAAACAGTGTTTGATTCAGAGTTTCAAACACATCTATTTATATAGCAGAAAACAGAGTGAAACCTAAAAATTCAAAGTGTTACTGGAAACGAACGCTTGAACCTAGAAGAGTGAAAGTTGGGCAGCCAAGTGGGATTAGTGAACTGATCATTACCACCAAGTATCATCAAGTTTTGGTGAAAAACTGTTTGCTGAGATTTCAGCAAAATAGTAGTTTTTTTGGAAGCTTGGAAACCCCGTTCAAACGAAAGTGTTTTTCGCCAGTCTCTGCATGGGGTACTTCAAGAGGAAACAAACCATAGAGATAGAACTTAGAACTACTTCATTTTGTCAAATTTCAAGGAGCTAGCACAAACCGTGTTTGATTTAGAATTCCAAACACAGCTATCTATGTAGCAGAAAACAGAGTGAAACCTAAAAATTCAAAGTGTTACTGGAAACGAACGCTTGAACCTAGAAGAGTGAAAGTTGGGCAGCCAAGTGAGATTAGTGAACTGATCATTGCACCAAGTATCATCAAGATTTGGTGAAAAAATGTTTGCTGAGATTTCAGAAAACTAGTAGTTTTTTGGAAGCTTGGCAACCCCATTCAAACGAAAGTGTTTTTCGCCAGTATCTGCATGGGATACGTCAAAAGGAAACAAACCATAGAGATAGAACTTAGAACTACTTCATTTTGTCAAGTTTCAAGGAACTAGCACAAACCTTGTTTGATTCAGAGTTTCAAACACATCTATCTATATAGCAGAAAACAGAGTGAAACCTAAAAATTCAAAGTGTTACTGGAAACGAATGCTTGAACCTCGAAGAGTGAAAGTTGGGCAGCCAAGTGGGATTAGTGAACTGATCATCAACACCAAGTATCATCAAGTTTTGGTGAAAAAATGTTTGCTGAGATTTCAGCAAACTAGTAGTTTTTTGGAAGCTTGGCAACCCCTTTCAAACGAAAGTGTTTTTCGCCAGTCTCTGCATGGGGTACTTCAAGAGGAAACAAACCATAGAGATAGAACTTAGAACTACTTCATTTGGTCAAGTTTCAAGGAGCTAGCACAAAACGTGTTTGATTTAGAATTCCAAACACATCTATCTATATAGCAGAAAACAGAGTGAAACCTAAAAATTCAAAGTGTTACTGGAAACGAACGCTTGAACCTAGAAGAGTGAAAGTTGGGCAGCCAAGTGGGCTTAGTGAACTGCTCATTACCACCAAGTATCATTAAGATTTGGTGAAAAAATGTTTGCTGAGATTTCAGCAAACTAGTAGTTTTTTGGAAGCTTGGCAACCCCTTTCAAACGAAAGTGTTTTTCGCCAGTCTCTGCATGGGGTACTTCAAGAGGAAACAAACCATAGAGATAGAACTTAGAACTACTTCATTTGGTCAAGTTTCCAGGAGCTAGCACAAACCGTGTTTGATTTAGAATTCCAAACACATCTATCTATGTAGGAGAAAACAGAGTGAAACCTAAAACTTCAAACTGTTACTGGAAACGAATGCTTCAACCTAGAAGAATAAAAATTGGGTAGCCAAGTGGGACTAGTGAACTGATCATTACCACCAAGTATCATTAAGATTTGGTGAAAAAAGTTTTGCTGAGA